>NC_057812.1:304921752-305221752 GCF_018294505.1 Triticum aestivum
GTTTTCAGGGGGTGGGAGGGGGGGGGCTCACCGGAGTTAAAGGAAGAACCAGCTGCAGCGGGGAGGGGGGCTCACCGGAGAGGTACCCCACTATCTATCTTAGGGTTTAGGGTGGGGGCGGTGGCGTGGGGATCACCGGAGAAAAAGCTCGGCACATGGGGGGGCTAGAGGGATGGCCGGGGAGGCGGAGGACCGACGGTGGGGAGTGGTTTCGGGGTGGGCAAGGCGGCGCACCGCCGGCCGTGGGCGGCGGTTTGGCCGGTGGTGGCTGGTGGCTCAGGGGGTGGAGGTTGAAGATGAACTGCTACATGACCAGCTGCCCCGGCTCTCGCACGCACTGCTGCTACCGCTTTTCTGCTACTATTGCATTCAGTTTCGACAGCAAAATTCAGTTTTGACAGTTAAGTTCAGTTTCGACAGTTAAATTCAGTTTCGACAGTTAATTCAGAGATGAGCGGCTAATGTATTTTACATCTAGCACTTTGTGGTTATATATTTTACATCATCTATTGGAGATGCTATTAGATTTCCACTCAGGTTAACGTTGTCTCTCTTGTCCTGCTTTAGCCTCGGTGTCGTACAACTCACCGGAGTTACTCCAACGATGAAACCCTCCATCACAGCGGAGCAGTACCCCGGGCTCCATCTCAAGATGCCTAAGATCTTCTTCCCCTCCTCTGATAGCTAAGTCAGTCGAATCATCCTCACTCACCAACCTAATCACGCTGAGATCGACATGGCTTCGCCAAAGAGGTTGTACACTTGTTGCATATATTTTTTACTCTACATGTTATAGATATATTGTCCACTGAGCACACGTAGTAACGTGAAATATGATTAGTTTCTCCTACTATAAGACAAGAAGTGAGGTACCAGGCAACTTAGCTATCCGTGATGGACTCTCTTGAACGCCATCATTAGTTATCTCTGCGTGTTTGAGCTGTGCATTTGTCGATGGGCCTGGGAGTTGAGCTAGTAGGGTAGTGTCCTGGGTCTAAAGTAGTAGAAGTAGCACAAAAACTTTTTTTGAGTGTAGGATTTCCTTGCTCAAGCCTGCCTACTAGGATCGCTAGTGCTTGAAAGGAAAAGTGAAGGAAAAACATAGGAATTGGAAAGTTTCCTATGGTACTACTATTCATGCATTTGGTTCAAAGGAATGGAGCAAAGGAAAACTATAGGATTTGTTCCTTTAGTGTCTCCTTGAAAGAAAAACCATAGGAATTTTAATACCCACTTGTCCTCCTTTTCAAATTCCTATTCATGAAGCACAAGACTAAGAGATAGTAGCATAATAGCATTATAACCATACATATTTTGTGGTTTGACTTAATCTCACCATGCTTCTTTGCATCCTATGGTCTTCCAATTCTTGTGAACCAAACACCCATATTGGCAGAAATCCTGTATTTTTAAATTCTCTGTTTTGCACGTGCATTGCTATCCTATTACTGTGTATTTCATATCCCTACATTGTTAGAATCCTCCAATTCAAATTAGCCCTTACATAATTACTTCTCTTACAGATAGTTGTCAAAGAAAACCTTGTGTGGTTTGTCTCGCTCCTGCTGCACCGTCGTCCACCCTAGTTCAGCTGCTCCAATGATAGAAGGGTCCAACACAACAGGGATCCGGCCTCTAGACTGTCTTTCGCCGCCTCAGATCTTCTTCCGCGCCACCGGCAGCCATGACAACTGCATTACCATCATCTACCAAGCATATGACCTCGAGGACTACACAGGTCCGCAAGAGAGGTCGCACTCTTTCGTGTCTGCTTATGTTATGCATCTCTTAATATTACATGCTACTTTATCGTCCTGTTCACCGATTAGAATCTGAGTCAGCTCCAGACTAATGGTCAAACTTGAGTTTTTAAATGGTTGTGGAGTACATATCGGGGCCGCAATCAATAGTATCTATCTACTATCTAGTTAATCTCAGGTGTCTACTATGAGTTTCATGTTGGGTGGGAAACAAACAGTAAAGAAGCCATTAATTGTATTTTTTAACTGAAGCCATTATCTGCGTGCTATCATTGGTTTTGGGTCTATCCACAGATTTCTACCATTACTCTGGATTTCTACATGCACTCCTTACATAATCTCACTATGTTTTATTCCTATGCATGTCAGTTATTGTACACAATGGAACTTAGCATGTAGTGTTGGGGAATGCAGTATTTCAAAAAATTTCCTATGATCACGCAAGATCTATCTAGGAGATGCATAGCAATGAGAGGGGAGAGTGTGTCTACGTACCCTCGTAGACCGAAAGAGGAAGCATTAATTCACGCGGTTGATGTAGTCGAATGTCTTCGCGATCCAACCGATCAAGTACCAAACGCACGGCACCTCCGCGATCTGCACACGTTCAGCTTGATGACGTACCTCGAACTCTAGATCCAACTAAGGCTGAGGGAGAGTTTCGTCAGCACGACGACATGTTGATGGTGATGATGAAGTTACCGACGCAGGGCTTCGCCTAAGCACTACGGCAATATGATCGAGGTGGAAATCTATGGAGGGGGGCACCACACATGGCTAAGATCAACTTGTGTGTCTATGGGGTGCTGTCCTCGTCCGTATATAAAGGAGGGGAGGAGGGGACCGGCCGGCCTCATGGTGCGCCCCAAGGGGGGATTCCTACGCCTACTAGGAGTAGGTTTCCCCCCTTTCCCAGTCCCAATAGGAGGGCGAAGGAAGGGGAAGAGGAGAAGAAGGAAAGGGGGGCGCCCTCCTTCCCAATTCGGATTGGGCTTGGGTGGGGGGCGCCTCCACCTCTTGGCCGCCTCCTCTCTCTCCCACTAAAGCCCATGTAGGCCCATTTAGCCCCAGGGGGGTTCCGATAACCCCCTGGTACTCTGCTATATGCCTGAACTCATCCAAAACCTTTCCAGTGTCCAAACATAACCTTCCAATATATCAGTCTTCATGTCTCAACCATTTCTAGACTCCTCGTCATGTCCGTGATCACATCCGGGACTCGAAACTACCTTCGGTACATCAAAATACATAAACTCATAATACCGATCGTCATCGAACGTTAAGCGTGCGGACCCTACGGGTTCGAGAACTACGTAGACATGACTGAGACTCATCTCCGGTCAATAACCAATAGCAGAACCTGAATGCTCATATTGGTTGCTACATTTTCTATGAAGATCTTTATCGGTCAAACCGTATAACAACATACGTTGTTCCCTTTGTCATCGGTATGTTACTTGCCCGAGATTCGATCGTCGGTATCATCATACCTAGTTCAATCTCGTTACCGACAAGTCTCTTTACTCGTTCCGTAATGCAACATCCCGTAACTAACTCATTAGTCACATTACTTGCAATGCTTATAGTGATGTGCATTACCGAGAGGGCCCGGAGATACCTCTCCGACAATCAGAGTGACAAATCCTAATCTCAATCTATGCCAACTCAACAAATACCATTGGAGACACATGTAGAGCATCTTTATAATCACTCAGTTACATTGTGACATTTGATAGCACACTAAGTGTTCCTCCAGTATTCGGGAGTTGCATAATCTCATAGTCATAGGAACATGCATAAGTTATGGAGAAAGCAATAGCAATAAACTAAAACAATCATAGTGCTATGCTAATGGATGGGTCAAGTCAATCACATCATTCTCTAATGATGTGATCTCGTTCATCAAATGACAACTCATGTCTATGGCTAGGAAACTTAACCATCTTTGATTAACGAGCTAGTCAAGTAGAGGCATACTAGTGACACTCTGTTTGTCTATGTATTCACACATGTACTAAGTTTCCGGTTAATACAATTCTAGCATGAATAATAAACATTTATCATGATATAAGGAAATATAAATAACAACTTTCTTATTGCCTCTAGGGCATATTTCCTTCATGTAGAGCAAAAGAGACGAGCCTTGGGTGGCAATAAAATTTCATGCAGATGTCGCTCCATGGTAGGTGAGGGAGTCCTGGATTAGGGGGTCTCCGGACAGCCGGACTATCTCCTTTGGCCGGACTGTTAGACTATGAAGATACAAGATTGAAGACTTCGTCTCGTGTCCGGATGGGACTCTACTTGGCGTGGAAGGCAAGCTAGGCAATACGTATATGGATATGTCCTCCTTTGTAACCGACCTTGTGTAACTCTAACCCTCTCCGGTGTCTATATAAATTGAAGGTTTTTAGTCCGTAGGACAACAACCATAACATACAATCATACCATAGGCTAGCTTCTAGGGTTTAGCCTCTCTGATCTTGTGGTAGATCTACTCTTGTACTACACATATCATCAATATTAATCAAGCAGGACGTAGGGTTTTACCTCCATCAAGAGGGCCCGAACCTTGGTAAAACATCGTGTCCCCTGCCTCCTGTTACCATCCGGCCTAGACGCACAGTTCGGGACCCCCTACCCTAGATCCGCCGGTTTTGACACCGACTTTGGTGCTTTCATTGAGAGTTCCGTTGTGCCGTCGCCACCTGGAAGGATGCCTCGTCCCATCTTTAAAGACGGCACTATCATTGAGGGAGCTTTGGCTATCGGCCAAACTCTCCGGCTAGGGGGTTTTCTTATGACCGCCTGTTCGGCCGCTGCGCTGATGATGACTTCTCGGGTCATCGAAAGAAAGCTTCACGTCAACTCGGAACTCGCTGAGCAGTTAGATCCAATGGAGCTCTCTTCCCTGAACGAGCTCTTGGATCGCATCGCCGCCCTGGGAGTCGCTACAGACTACGATCAGAGTGGGTCTAAACCCGATCTGAGAGAGATTAACTCTCCCCAGGTCACCCATCACGTTGCAGTGGTGGAGGAACAATGCGGCAACCCTTCATCTATCTTAAGGACTAGCTATGTCCGGATTCCCGATCCCTCCAATCCGGATACCCTCGGAGGGGAGGACGTCACTCAAGGCCTGAACCTAGAATCATGCAGCAGGCTAGATTTATCGGAAAACATCAAAGAATCCAAAATTTCGAGTTCGGAAACTCCTTGGCCCCTGAGTCTCAGATCGGGTGAGGATTCGGATTCAATTCCACCCACCCACCCAAACATACGCGATCTATCCCAAATTAGGCAAGAGCCCGAAGAAACAGTACACCATTACTGGGCCAGATTCCTCGTTGTCATGAACAGGATAAAGGACTGCCGCGAGGAAGACGCAATTTCATTCTTCTGCAATAATTGCACGGACAAGGGAATCCTCAATGCCATAAGTCGCCGTGAAATTACACGCTTTGCCGACTTGGTGTCCATAGTATGAAAGTACTGTGCGATGGAAAGCGCCTAGAAAACCAAAATAAAATTTTGGGATAATCCGGCCCTGAATACAAACCCAGTCCAAAATAAAAGGGTGCATTATCACAATACACCTGGGTTAACTACCAAAAAGCAAAAGCCCTCTACGGGGCAAGGAACCGTACTGGAGGGATGGCTCAACGGACCCTGCAAAATTCATAGTACAGCAGATGCAATACCAATGCACAGCCTTAGAGCATGTTGGATACTCCGGCAGGTGGCCAAAAGTGGTGAGGATCTACTCCTCCCAAAAACCACAGAGCACCATCCCGTGGACAACAATACGGTGTTAACGGTCTTTGAGACCTTCGCGTCAAATAATAGACGCAAGCGAACACTCCGCAGCATGGCCAAAATCTGCCACATAGCAGAAATAAATCCTTGGAGTGACACGGCTATTACCTTCAATGCCAGTGACGAACCCAAATTCCGAACAGCCCGAGCACCAGCCACATTGGTCCTCAGTCCAATCGTGGACGGCTTTCGACTCACCAAGGTCCTCATGGACAGGGGCAGCGGATTAAACCTCATCTATGAGGAAACTCTTCAAAAGATGGAAATAGACTAGAGCCGCATTGAGCAAAGTAGCACAACCTTTAGAGGAATCATCCCCAGTCGGGAAGCACACTGTGCTGGGAAAATCACACTAGATGTGGTATTCGGCACGCTGGATAATTACAGGTCCGAAGAAATTACATTCCAAGTGGCCCCGTTCAGCAGTGGATACCACGCTCTACTAGGGCGGGAGGCGTTTACAATCTTCCAAGCCATACCCCATTACGGGTACATGAAGCTAAAAATGCCTGGGCCCAACGGAATCATCACTCTTGCTAGTGATCCGGACATAGCACTCCGCGCCGAAAATAAGACAGCCGCACTGGCCCTCGAGGCACTATCCGAAGCCCTAGCGGCCGAGGAACTAACTGCGCTGCGCTCCACGGTGAATAGGGATGATGTGATACTCGATAAAAGAACCAAGTCCACCTCCTTTAAACCGGCGGACGAAATAGTCAAATTCCAAGTCCATCCAACGGACCCTACAAAAACAGCTTCCATCGGGGCACAATTAAACCCTGATGTCGACGCCGCACTGCGAGAGTTCCTACGCAAGGACTGGGACATTTTTGCCTGGCACCGTTCAGACATGCCAAGAATCCCACGCAGGCTGGCTGAGCACAGCCTAAATGTCCTAAAAGGATTCAAGCCAGTCAAGCAGGCTCTTCGACGTTTCTCCGGGACTAAGAGACAAGCCATGGGAGAGGAACTAGCCAAGCTATTGGAGGCCGGATTCATCAGAGACATAAAACATCCGGGCTGGCTAGCAAACCTGGTGATGGTACCAAAGAAGGACAAATCCTGGCGCTTGTGCGTCGATTTTAAGGACCTTAACAAGGCCTGCCCAAGGGATCCCTTCCCCCTCCCACGCATCGATCAAATCATCGATGCTATCGCAGGACACGATTCATTGTGTTTCCTCGACGCATACTCCGGCTACCATCAAATTAAAATGGCGGAGCCAGACCAAGCTGCAACGGCATTCATCACACCATACGGCCCATTCTGCTTCAACACAATGCCCTTCGGGCTCAAAAATGCCGGCGCAACATATCAGCGCATGATTCAGACATGTCTGCCAAACCAGATCGGCAAAACAGTGGAGGCATACATGGACGACGTGGTCGTTAAAACCAAGCATGTCGAAACTCTAGTAGACGACTTGAGGCTCACATTCGACAACCTCCGAACATATGACATCAAGCTCAATCCAGAAAAATGCGTTTTCGGCGTACCAGCCGGAAAGCTCCTGGGATTCATTGTCTCCAGTAGAGGTATTGAAGCTAATCCGGCCAAAATCCGAGCGTTGTCACAGTTGGCTACCCCAACAGACCTCAAAAAAATACAAAAATTGACTGGATGCGTGGTGACTCTAAGCCGCTTTATCTCCCGCTTGGGAGAAAAGGCATTACCCCTTTATCGCCTCCTCCGGCGCACCGAAAACTTCGAGTGGACGGATGCCGCCTCGGCCGGACTCAATGAAATAAAAGCCATATTGGCAACAAACCCAGTCCTGGCCGCGCCAAACATTGGCGAACCAATGCTATTATACATTGCAGCAACTCATCAAGTAGAAAGCCCAGTGCTCGTCGTCGAGCGAGAAGCGGACGGACACAAATTCCCCCTTCAAAAGCCGGTTTACTATGTGTCCACTGTCCTTACTCCATGCAAATCATGGTACCCGCATTATCAAAAGATAGCGTACGCGGTATTTATGGCATCCCGGAAGCTGCGACACTACTTTCAAGAGTGTTCGATAACGGTAGCCTCGGAAGTACCACTTAACGATATTATAAACAACCGCGACGCGACGGGCCGGATTACCAAATGGGCCATTGAGCTCCTCCTGTTCGACATAACTTACAAGCCACGGCGAGCTATCATGTCGCAAGTTTTGGCTGACTTCATCGCTGAGTGGACGGAAGCCGAACTCCCTAAAGAGTACGACACATATTCAAACTGGATCATGCACTTCGACGGTTCTAAAATGTTGGCTGTTCTGGGGGCTGGCGTCGTTTTGACGTCCCCAACATGAGATACTGTCCAATACGTACTACAGATAATGTATACGGACTCCAACAACACAGCCGAATATGAGGCCCTTCTACATGGTCTCCGGATGGCAGTATCGATGGGCATTCAACGCCTAGAGGTGCGCGGGGATTCGAACCTCGCGATATCCCAGATAAATGGAGACTTCGATGCCAAGGATCCGAAAATGGCAGCTTATCACAATGTCGTCCTAAAAATGTCAGCTCGGTTCGAGGGGCTCGAATTTCACCATGTGGCTCGGGAAAACAATCTGGCGGCGGATATCCTCGCCCGCATCGGTGCAAAACGCGACGCGGTCCCTCCCAACATATTTCTGGAACGGCTCTTCAAGCCATCCGTAGCATGGGAAGGGGACACCGGTAACAACAGTCCGGACCCGGCCAAAATACCCGATACCGAACTCTCTGGCACAATCGGAGGCTCCGCCACCGAAATAACACAATCAGCCCACGAAATAATGGCCATTATTGCCCCATGGACAGAACCATTCCTGGCCTACCTAACTAGACAGGAACTTCTGGAGGACCAAAATGAGGCACGCTGCATAGTGCGGCGATCCAAGGCCTACAGGGTCCATGAGGGAGAATTGTACAAAAAAGCGCTACCGGAGTCCTTCAAAGGCGCATCTCCGAAGAGGAAGGGCGGAACCTTTTGGCAGAAATTCACGCCGGACTCGGCGGTCATCACGCCGCAGCCCGGGCTCTTGTAAGCAAGGCCTTCCGTACAGGATTCTATTGGCCAACGGCCCGGGCAGATGCACAGGACTTGGTCCAACATTGCACCGGTTGCCAGCTCTTTGCAAATCAAAGTGACATGCCACCCACCGCCCTCCAAACAATCCCCATTACATGGCCCTTCGCGGTCTGGGGGCTTGCATCACGTGCCGAACTCATTCGTGCAGCTGTGAGAGCTCGGGGAGAAGGTCACCCGTTGAACCGGGCATTTCCTCGGCAGGACGACCTATTGGCATACCTACAGACATAACTCTGTCAGCCAGCTTCCTCTCCGAACTCTTTTTCAAAGTTCGTTCAAGCACTTACTAAATATGCCGCGTCGAAGTCGCCGATTTTCCTTAACAGAGTCCGACAGTTGGGCGCGAACATCTTGTAGTTCCACGCCCAACTTGGTGTTGGCATCTTGGAGATCATTTTTCTCCTGCCTCACCCTCGTAAGCATGTTCTCACCGGCCTTTAGCTGGCGTATGAGCTGTTGCTTATCCGGATTTACTCCAGTGTCATCTGGAATTTTATTGTCAGATCTGCATGTACGCCGCATTCTATATGATACTTATCATTCAATAGATATGTTACCAGAGGGGGTCTCTTTGGGCTCCCATGCTGCGGCCAGTGCGGCCTGAAGTTGGGCTTTGCACTCCTCCAGCTCCTGGGATAGTTGAGTATTCTTTTCTGTAAGAACCTGCATAACAAATGATCCTTAAATCAGCTATCCTAACTGTTTCAAGTCTCAGGGGCTACTGATATATATAATCATCAAATTTTCTCACCCGTATGTCTTTTACATACTGCTCCGTGGCTCTGGCTAGACCATTTTGAGCGGCACGGAGGTGCGCGTCCCTCGAGTTGAAGGCATCCAATGCCTCTTGGGAGAAACAAGCGTCACGAAGAACAGTTCGGCGACGCCTGTGGTTCATGGCACTTTCCACCTCGGAATTGGTGGCGGACAGTTTGTCCGCATCCTCTGTTGGAGGAGCGCCCGACGCACGCCTCGTATTCATTCCCGCCTCCGAATCCGGCCTTGGAGCCTGACTGGTGGAGGCGCGATTGGTAGCCTCTGCGGGTATAGTCCGGCGAGCGCTCTTTTTCCTGAAAGAAGGCATGGGCGTTACTATGCCTCTGAATAATGGCTTACAATAAAGACGGGGCGCCGTACCGCTGCGCCGGTGTCTCAATCCAAACTGCGGGTCTTTTCAGCCTGCCTGGCCTCGCGGCCCCTTGTTGGCTAGTTGCCACAGGCTTGGCCTTCCGCCTCGAGGACCTCCCATGCAAAACACGGCTGTTATACGGCAATCAAAAAACCGCAAGGACGGATCCCTTTTTAAGTGCTGGGACTTTGGTCTCAGTCACCTGTGAGGCTATAACTAGCTCAGGGTAATCGGCCGTAATGGCCACCAAAGCATTGTCATTACTCGATTGGTAAAATACCCCATCGATCAGCTCCACAGATATGTCCGGATCCTCCTAGGAGGCCGGATCAAGGGACCGTCCAGGGTCCTCGGGTTGAGGAGGAGGGTTGTTTATCTCCTTTACAGCCTTGCGCAGCTCCTGTGATGAAATCGCTAGAATAAATACTTAACTACGGGAATACGAAATGGATGGGCGATAAAAAGTCTCCGCTTACCCAGCTCGGAGGGTTGTACATAGAAAATCCGCCCTGCGGATTGACACGAAGGAATTCCTCCTCTTCTCCCTTGTACAAAGTGGATAAGATATTTATTAGACCAGCAGCCGATCCCGGCCCTTTGCGGCCGTGGTGGGTGGCGTCATCCTCCCCGTTGAAATCCCACATGTGGTGGCCTCTATACTGAAGCGGTTGCACCCCCCGCATGATACATGTGGCCATGACCTCGATCATGGTCAATCCGGATCGAGCTAAAAAACTTATCCGGCTCATCAGGTAAATGATGTCCCTGTCATCTTCCTCCAGGGAGCTCCGTGGACGCCAACTCCGGTGCTTCTTCAAAGGGGCGTTATTGAACTTAGGAAGGCCGATCCGAATAGGATCCGGGAGGGGGAAGTCTTCTATATAGAACCATTCTGAAGGCCAGTCTTCGGACGTCTTCTTTGGGGTCCCGGACAGGTATCCGATCCCGGCAATACGCAACACTTCGGCTCCGCCCACTTGATATATTGACCCCTTCTGAGAACGGGGCACAAGGCAGAACAGCTTCTTCCTCAGAGTGAAATGAGCTTCACAGCCCAAAAACAACTCGCAAAGGGCTACGAACCCCGTGATATGCAGCAGGGAGGCAGGCGTAAGATTGTGCAACTGGAGGCCGTAGAACTCCAAGAGCCCCCCGGAGAAACGGATGAATTGGAAATCTGAGTCCTCTTACCAAATAAGGGACAAGGCAAACCCGCTCTCCCTTGGAGGGATTGGGAAGGCTCTCCGCTTGCTCTCCGCCATTATAGGTGGCAAGCCCGGCTCGAATCGGGACCAGGTACGCTGGGGGAAGAAATCCCTTGGACTGAAGCATCACTAATTTGTTGTGCAGGACGGAACATCTCTCCCAATCTCCAGGCTTGGAGCTAGGGGTGCGAGAGGAGGAGCTGCGTCGACCGGCCATGATGGAATGGATCTCTGTCGGGTGTGCTCCGATGAAGGCTCGCCGAGGGAGGATGGTGTGATTTGGATCTGAATCCTCGTCTTTTTAAATAGGCGGCTCATTCACACAGCTAGGGGGGTAAATGTGAAAACACCCTGGCTCTTCACATTCCCTCGACACGTGGAAAGTGGCCATTATTGGGCGTGGAAGCCAAGGAGTGCAACATTCACAAGAAACCGGACATTATTTCGATAGGTACACAAAATTCGGAGAGGAACCCGCCTTGCAATGCCGAAGACAATACTGCGCGCTGGACTCATCGTCATTGAAGCTTGGTTCGGGGGCTACCGAGGGAGTCCTGGATTAGGGGGTCTTCGGACAGCCGGACTATCTCCGTTGGCCGGACTGTTAGACTAAGAAGATACAAGATTGAAGACTTCGTCTTGTGTCCGGATGGGACTCTACTTGGCGTGGAAGGCAAGCTAGGCAATACGGATATGGATATCTCCTCCTTTGTAACCGACCTTGTGTAACCCTAACCCTCTCCGGTGTCTATATAAACCGAAGGGTTTTAGTCCGTAGGACAACAATCACAACATACAATCATACCATAGGCTAGGTTCTAGGGTTTAGCCTCTCTGATCTCGTGGTAGATCTACTCTTGTACTACCCATATCATCAATATTAATCAAGCAGGACGTAGGGTTTTACCTCCATCAAGAGGGCCCGAACCTGGGTAAAACATCGTGTCCCCTGCCTCCTGTTACCATCCGGCCTAGACGCATAGTTCGGGACCCCCTACCCGAGATCCGCCGGTTTTGACACCGACAACCCTCCTCAACTGTATTCCGACCCTAGTCTATCAATTGATAGTCAGGAATAGTTGTGCATTCGTGTTCATCAATGCCTATTATTCTTGTGGTCCGTCAAGCCATTCTATTCCGGAATGACTAGGAGAAACAAACTCAAGTATCTCGTCCATTTCTAGGATTGGGTCAAAGTAGTTGTATTCCGCAGATCAAAATGCCAATCCATCTTTTTCTCTGTTCTACCCTGAAGTATTGCCCTCTTGATGTCAGGAATGTCATGATAATTGCACTCTTCGATCAATGAGTTAGGATTATTCAATCCCTTGCTTATTTGATCATATCGTCTTGCCCTGAAAAGCAAGATTGTTCTCGAGCTTAGTGACATATCGGTGGTTCGTGATTTTCCATATATCTTCTCGGAAGTATAACCAGGTTGTCACCTGACCGCTATGTTGAGGTCGTGATCAAGTTGGTTTCTTATAAACCACCCCTTTCTCCAATAATCTGTGTTGGATACCCCTGAGCTAGTTGGTTAAGCTCAACAACAACTTGGAGAGTTGGAAGATAAAAGCTTGTCCGACTTAGTTCATTTTAAGGGATATCTTGTATGTGTGCTGAAGAAAGATGGTATTTTCATCGATTGACCCTCGTGATCAGTTAATGGACCTATCATCTTATCCAATCTTTAATTCGAGTATGGGCTATCCTCAAATCAAATTAGAACCAACGATATTCGTAATGTTGTCTTACTCGTGGTTGACTCCTCGAGCATACACCATTACATCTTTTGGTATGACCAATACTATCACATTGTTCACATAATGGTGGAAGTCCAGTGATATGGAAATTCTGATGAGTTGCTATTGAGCCCATCAGCAATATTTTGTCTCCTCCATGATTTGTGTTGAACATCCAGCTAGTGTTGAAAACTTGTGCAAGCATTTTCTTCATGCCCCGTTCATGTAGAATATGTTTGGATGAAAGTAGTGACCTCCTCTAAGTTCACGTGCAAACGATGCAAGTTGCCACCGTGAGTTCGAGAAAGGTTGTTTTTGTTTGCTCTGGTACCATCCCAAGTCAGTCATGCATGTGCCAAGTATGCTATGGTTTGATAGGCTCGCTACCTCCATTCCATTTGTATTCCCTATCACACCAAGCCACTGGCTGATTTGTTTAGGGAAAAGAAGTTTCTTCATAAGAGCTAATCATATGACTTATGCAAGGACTTCGATATCCTTGATGATGGTTCCCAACTAGGACTCGGTAGTGTTTCATTGTAAGACTACTATGTGGTCATGCTTGTCTGGGACAACATGTTCACATGTGTTTAGCAGAACCAACTCATGTTTTGGAGCATGCTGCCGTAGTTCATTTCCCGGAATCTCGCAACGTCATCTCATCGGTTTGTGTTGCAAACTTTCTTTTCCAGACATGTTGTCTAAAATATCCTGTTACCAACCACATCTGAATCTCAGGCATATATGATGTTGGAGCTTTTCCAAGACCTATGATGTAGGCCCCGACAAGGTTGATGTTCTGGCCGACACACCTAGCCGGAAGATCTATCATTGTAGTATCTTGATTGAACTATTTGACTATCTTCTCCATGAGGATTTCGTGCGACTTATTATAGAAGTTGCTCCTTAGGGATCCTTGTGCTCTCGGTTTCCTCGGTTATGTTATAACCTTTCCAAACAGTGGGCTCACTCTCTACTGTTGGGTTTCTCCCCAGTTACTAGAATCATTCCCAGCATTTGCCTTTTATTCCCATCTTGCACCGCCGTTGTGCCATCCTACCACGGGTTCCATCCATTTCCGATGATAAGTAGAGATCATCCATTACGTTGCCTTCAACAAGGTAGTCCACATCATCCATTCTAGTCAGGGTATGGCATTCTTTTGAACTCCTTCAAACGATTGCTCGAGATTTGCCCTAGGCTGGTATAGAGGATTTTATTGATTTCTGAATCAAAAGTAATTCTTTTTGCCACTTAAGGGATAATTCTACGAGTCATCCTTCTCTAGGGTGTCTCATTATGGTATAATGGCAACTCAAATCCTCGCTACATTGACCACTATTCACCACCCTCTTAGGTGTGGAATTGTTGTCTACCTAGCGAACCCTTGTCATCTGTTCCACTCCATCCCTCTAGATGTGTGCTTCGTGTCTCAGCTCAAGAGATGTTGCTATGTCTCATTCCGTGAGTTGATCCTGAGTTGTTCGATCTTCGAGAAGATCGATCCTTCCAGAGTTTCCTTTTCCTCTCGTTGTCATGTTGGCTGGAGTTCTCAGAGCAAGAAGACGAGACAAAGATGGTTATTGAATCAACGCCTTTATGAAGTGGAACCTAGATAGTGAAGATTATGTTAGTTTGTGTTCCCCCTTCATCTTACCCTGCGCTTGAATCTCGGGACGAGATTCTTGTTTAGTGGGGGTGAGTTGTCACATCCCTAGCTCTAGTACTGCCTAGTGCTAGTATCTGGTGTTGCATCACGTTTAAATTTCAGTTAAACTTGAAATGGGGATGTACTGGACATTCAAACCCTAGCACCAAATGAAATGCAACTAGGATCAAAATAAAAATATTTTCAATGAACCTGAAATGCCTTTAAAAAATGTTCATCATCTTTGCCTTGGTCTAGAACCTCTGACAAAAATGGTTCACATTTTTCTAGGACAATATTGGGTCACTGAATTAAATCATACTTTATTTGCATTTGGGCATTTAAATGCTATATAATAATTTAAATGTCCAAATACTCATGAACTAAAATGTTTATTGTTGGAAATAATCCAAACAGCGGCATTGAGCAGTTTCATGATTTTTGAGATAATGGTGGTATTTTAAGTTAAGCCGTAAAGTTACAGAAAGAAATAGAAAACAAAAAAACAGAGAATAAAGGAGAGAGAGACCCACCTAACTTACCTGACGCAGCCCACCTAGCGGCCCAGCTGCGGCCCAGCACTGTAGAGGGCCCAACCCACCTCCTCACCGCGTCGTTTACCTGCTGCCAGTAGGAGCAGGGGTGCGTGGTTGCTGCGCGCGCGCCAGCTCCTGCTTCTACCGCGACGCCCGGCTCTTCTGAACGCGCCACGGAGACGCCCAGAGACCTCTCCCCCTCCTCCTCACTCGCTGCTCTACCTCCCCCTCCTCTTCTCTCTTCCCGCACATGCCCGAGCGGAGCTCGTCGCCACCGTCCGCCGTCCGCATGTCCACCGGCCACCCTACCCCCCCGGTACAGCTCAGAGGCTCCTCCACGATGCCCTCTTCCTCTCGACCAAGCCATGTGACGCCAACGCAACGCAGACTCGCCTAGGCCGTCGTCTTCAACCTTTGGCCCGTGGATCGCCACCGACGATTCACCATCTCTGAAGCATCCCCGAGCCCGCTAAGCTCTCCGTTCGATGCACTGTGAGCTCTAATCCATTTCCCCTCCTCCCTCGTGCTCTATCCTGCATCGTAGCCGCTGCCCCGCGAGCACCCGAAGCCGTAGTCCGCCATGGCCGGCGAGCTCCGTGCCCCGAGCCCCTCCGCTCCTACTAGATGCTCCGGCGTGCTTTTGATGACCTTTAGGTGCTGCCTAGCACCTCCGTTTGCTCGCCCTCGAGCTGCAACCCTGCGCCCATGGAACCCGAGCCCCGCCGCCGCTTGACCTCATCGCCGTGCCCAACTCCGGCAACCCCAGGGCCTCCCTCCACCTCCGTTGGATGCGGCCGAGTGCCAGCATTCCAACAGAACCACCTGCGGCCCAAGCAGCCTCCTGTAGGTGAAACCCGAGCCACTCCGATGCACACCCGCCGCGGATTTGGTTGCCGGCGTTACGACGCCAGTGATGGTGACGTGCCCGTCTTAATTAGCCACTAATCAGACCACTAATCACCCCTAGAGCCACTGACTAGTTGGACCCAAGCCCTAATTAACCCTATTCTATTTATGCTTAATTAGTTTATAACCCAGCGGGACCCATGCACTAGAGTTGACCGTGCTGACGTTGTCGTTGACCAGACCCACATGTTTGTGACCCTAGCCTGCTCTATGAGACTGGCCAGTGGGACCCACAGGACAGGTTTGACCCGAACCAGCCCCTGTTGACCTGCTGAGGTCAGCATGATGTAATGCTCATGCAGTAAATATTTTCTGGATTTTAAATAAACCAAAAATGATTTATTTATTTCAGAAAATATCCAAAACTTCTAAAAATCATAGAAATTCAACCATAGCTCAGAATGAAAAGATTCATATATGAAAAACGATCAGAAAAATCCAATGTATCCATCTGTACTGGTTTCATGCATGTTGAAACAACTTAACCTTGCTGTTTACATCAAAACATGATAATGCACCTTATAAGTTCTTAGTTTGAATTTGAATTTGAACCTTTGGTTCAAATCAACTCAAACTCTTCTGTTCTTAGCTGCATTAGCTCAAATCACAGCATATTGACATGTCATGATCATGCATCATATTGTGCGTTGCATTGATTGTGTTCTTTCTCTGTTGCCGGTATTTGTTCCCTCTCGATAGACGTGTTCTGACGACATGATCGATGACACAGATGAAGAACTATACTATCTTCAGAAGTGCCAGGCAAGCAAAACCCCCTTGCTCATTCCGACACAATCCCACTCTCTCGCTCCTGCTCTCTTTTACTGCATTAGGACAACAACAATTCAACTGTTACATGCTGCGGTAGTTGAACCCCTCTCCTCTGCATGACCTGTCATTGCCACAGTAAATAGATGAAACCCACTAGCATGAGTAGGAGTTGTTTGAGCCCTGATGTGCCTACTCATTCATGCTTGTTTGTCATGCCTGCTACTGCTTAGAGTTGAGTCAGGTCTGAATCATCGGGGATGAATTAGAATGGCGATGAACATGTCCTACTGTGTGTGAGCTAAGTGTGTGAACACGATTTGGTAAAGGTAGCGGTGACAGGCCATGTAGGAGTACATGGTGGGTTGTCTCATTGAAACCGCCCTCAGGAACTGAGTTATGTGTTTGTGATCCATGAACAGCTACTACCACTCATTGGGATCCTTAATTGACCCTCTCGACTTATTAACTGCCCTAGTCCTCTGTCCAGGAGTTGCAACTAGTTTTTGGTGTTTATAGGATATGTGTTGGCGGCCGTGTGTAGCGCTGACCCTAGGGGTGGGCTATGATGCGGTAGATACACTGTGGCATGGTGTACCGGGCACCCGTTTGGTGTCTCGGGAACCCTGCACACATCGTTTGGGGCTGTGAGCGAAACTCCGGCCGGATCTCCTCGTGGATGGAACCCGAATAGGCGATAAACCTGGACTAGAGACTTGTGTGGTTAGTCAGGTCATGGACGACTCCCTCGCCAGGCTTCCGCTTGAAGGTTGTCGAGATACACGACATGTACATGGTGCTAAGTGGCGAGAGCGTGTGTGAAGAAGTACACCCCTCTAGGGTTAACATCATCTATTCGAATAGTTGTGTCCGTGGTAAAGGACTTCTGGGTTGCCTATAACAGTTCATAGACAAGTGAAAGTGGATACTCTAAAACTCGCAAGATAAGCGTGAGTGTTATGGATGGCCTTCTCGTAGGGAGACGGGAGCGGATCCATAGTGGTGTATTGATATGGTGAATATGTGGACTCGTGTGCGGCACCTCAAAAGAGTTACTTGCAGTCGTAGTTTAAGATACCCACCGAGTCAAAGCTGGCTTGCTGCAGTTAAACTCCACCACCCCCTTGTTGATACCGATGCATATGTAGTTAGTTCTGGTGTAAGTCTTGCTGGGTACATTTGTACTCACGTTTGCTTAATTTATGTTTTGCAGAGAGACGTCAGTCTCGCTAGTAGTTCCGTGTGGACTTCGACGTTTAGCTTGATACCTCAGCTACGATCTTGTGCCCTTGGCAGGGTCTTGTAGATAGTCAGGCTTCTCAGCCTTCTTCATTTGTAGATGTCTGTACTCAGACAAGTTAAGCTTCCGCTTGTGCTTGTTGCTTGTATGCTCTGTATGTTGGGTCATGAGACCCATGTTTGTATACTTGGCTCCTCGGAGCCTAATGAATAAATACTTGAGTCGTAGAGTTATGTTGTGATGCCATGTTGTATTTACACATATCGAGCATATTGTGTGTACGATTGAAATGCTTGGTATGTGTGGGATCCGACAACCTAGTTGTTTATCCTTGGTAGCCTCTCTTATGGGGAAATGTAGTCTTGTGCTTCCATGAGCCATAGTAGTCGGCTATAGCCCGGTTCACCGGAGTCCTGCTAGCCCAGCACTACTGCTCTGAAACACTTGACTGGCTGGCATGTGATTCACTTTGTTCCTGTGTCTGTCCCTTGGGGAAATGTCACGCGGTGACATCCGGAGTCCTGCCTAGCCTGCTACAGCCCGGGTTCCCGGAGTCCTGTTAGCCCAGTGCTACAGCCCGGATTCGCACGCTGCTGACCGACATGCTCGATGTTGATTCATGTATGCATGTCCCCATAAGTTAGTGCCACTTTGGCTTCACGACTAGTCATGTCGGCCCGGGTTCTCTGTCATATGGATGCTAGCGACACTATCATATACGTGAGCCAAAAGGCGCAAACGGTCCCGGGCCATGGTAAGGCGACACCCGTGGGAATACCATGTGTGAGGCCGCAAAGTGATATGAGGTGTTACAGGCTAGATCGGTGTGACTTAGAATCGGGGTCCTGACAGAAGACCACTCCTATTTATCCACTGAGGTCTTCGCTCTAACTTGGAATGTTGATGTTAGTTATGTCATGCATATGGTGCCTTGCATTGCTTACTTTATACATCAAATATGACATCTGCTTAGTTTAGACATGCTTTGTGTTAATGCATCTGTTTAGTTTATTCATCGTTTATGTGAATTATGCAACGCCATCTTGTTTAGCCAGGTATAATATATGTGAATTTTGCAATGCCATCCTGCTTAGCCAGTCATCTTATATGTGAATTATATTAGGCCATCCCTTTTTCCCTATATGTATTACATTTGTCAACAATGTTAGTACATTCAACTACTCTTCGTGTGCATCAGCCATTTGACATGGTGATGGAAAATTTTGGAGTGAAAACAAGGTCTTCGGAGCAGACTATGCTATCTGACGAAGCACATAACTTGCTGGTTACGGATAGCTCCTCAGAGGATGATTCAGAGATAGATGATTAGTCCTATTCCCCCCCGAGGTGTATGCTCTAACTTGGCAGGTTATGTTGCTCATATCATGCGTATGGTGTCTTGCATTGCTATGTTATTTGATTAGTTTAGACATGCTTTGTGTGAATGCTACCTGTTTAGTGTCTAATTACCATATATGTGAATTATGCATTGCCATCTTGTTACAAGACATTATATATGTGAATTATGCAATGCTATCTTGTTGCAAATGCATTATATATGTGAATTATGCAATGCCATGCAGTTTAGCCAATCATCATGTTTGTGAACTATATCATGCCATCATTTTTTGGATTACGTGTTCCATTGGTCGACAATGTTTGTATATTCAACTAATCTTCCTGTGCATCAGCCATTTGAAGTGGTGATGGAAGTATCTGGAGTGAAAACAAGGTATTCAGAGCAGACAATGGTACCTGCTAAAGCAGACATCTTGCTGGTTACAGAGAGCTCCTCAGAGGAGGATTTAGAGACTGATCACCAGTCCTACTTCCCCCCTGAGGTCTATGCTCAAACTTTCCAGGGTTATATTACCCATGTCATGCATGTTGTCTTGCATTCCTCAGTTTTTACATCATATATGGATTGCCATCTTCTTACTTGATTATTATATAAATCATATATTTGAATTATATCATGCCATCATGTTTACATACGCAACATCTATCTGAATTATGGCATGGCAACCCATTTAATAAAGACATCATATAGTTTTATCATCTCATCATGTTTAGTGTTTACAGTCATCATATTTTGAATTATGTCATTCTATCCGTGAATTATATTATGCTATCATGTTTCCATAGGCGGCATGTATGTGAATTATGGCATGCCAACCTATTAAATAAACACATTATATAGTTATATCATGTCATCCTGTTTACATAGTCATCATATTTTGAACTATGTCTTTCTATGTTTTTTTGTTAGCCATCATAATGTGAAATTGTGTCATGCTATCCTGTTTAGTTAGGCATCATATATGTGAAATTATGTCATGCTATCCTGTTTGGTTAGACAACACACATGTGAATTATTTCATGCCCTCTTTTATTCCTCACTATCCATTGCACTTGTCTATCATACAATGTCTATACATGCAATTACTTTTCTTGTTTATCATCCATTTGAATTTGAGAGGGTGATGGCAGTATTTAAGGATTAACAACACGGTCTTCAGAAAAGGTAGTGCTACCAGTTGATGCAGATAGAACCACGATTGTACTTGCCCAAGAACCAGCCCCACCACACATAACGCAGACTCTTGCAGATTGTACCCCTACCCAATTGGACAGAGAACCAGGTACACCCCTTCTAACCCCAACCCCAGTAGATATTAACCTAGTTCTAGTTGACACATCACCGTCTCCACCACAGAGCACCCAAACACGAGAAGTTACTAAGGGAATTGCAGTGCCCAAAGCAAGAGAACCACCACTCTGAATCCCGACTCAACGCTTAAAGGAGAAGAAGAATTGTTCTCAGGTCAGGTTCTGTAGCTATGGTTCATAATCCTTTGCTCTTGCATCACTGTATTTACTCATACCAACTATTTTCAAATTTGAAGGATGGAATTGAAACTCCAATGGCGCAACAGGTATGTTTTAAACCAGTTTCTTTAACTGGTTTGCTGTTATAACTTGCTCTATGTTGATTTCAGTTTCAATTGAATAAACAGTTATGTTCTCATGTCATGCACATTACAAGTGTTGTTATTGCTCTATAATTTCCCACACTTATATTTTTTCTATTCTGTTTTGTCTTGAACAAATATTATTTGAAATGTGTCTCTATCTTGATTTGGCAACAAAAACTAGAATGATATAGACCATAAAGTGAATATGGTACATAGATATATGTTTGTTTCATGCCGTAATCCTGTCCACTTTTTACTACTGAACTGATTTACCAAAATGAGTTTCATATACAACATGGTAAACCTGTGATGTGTCTTGTAACACCCACAATGTGGCTATATCTCCCACGTGTCGGGGCATGACTTAGAGGCATAGCCACAGGGTAGGCATGTCGCAAGAGGGGTAATCTTTACACATCCCATGTACTGAATAAGAAAGGGATAAAGAGTCGGCTTACAATCGCCACTTCAGACAATACATAAATATATCATACATCAACCAAGGTACAATCAAAGGTCCAACTAAGGAACCAAAATAAAGAAAGACAACCCCAAATGCTAGATCCCCGATCGCCCCAACTGGGCTCCTCTACTGATCATCCGGAAAAGAAACATAGTAACGGACCGAATCCTCGTAGAACTCCCACTTGAGTTCAGTAGCATCCCCTGCACTGGCATCATCGGCACCTGCATCTGTTTGGAAGTATTTGTGAGTCACAGGGACTCAGCAATCTCACACCCTCGCGATCAAGACTATTAAGCTTAAAGGTAGGAAAGGATAGTGAGGTGGAGCTGCAGCAAAGCACTAAGCATATATGGTGGCTAACTTACGCAAAAGAAAGTGAGAAGAGAAGCACAACACGGTCGAGAAGCTAATAGTGATCAAGAAGTGATCCTGAAGCTACTTACGTTCAAGCATAACACGAGACTGTGTTCTCTTCCCGGACTCCGCCGAAAAGAGACCATCACGGCTACACACGTGGTTGATGCATTTTAATTAAGTTAAGTGTCAAGTTCTCTACAACCGGACATTAACAAATTCCCATCTGCCCATAACTGCGGGCATGACTTTCGAAAGTTCAAAACCCTGCAGGGGTGTCCCAACTTAGCCCGTCACAAGCTCTCACGGTCAACAAAGGATATACCTTCTCCCAGGAAGACCCGATCAGTCTCGGAATCCCGGTTACAAGACATTTGGACAATGGTAAAACAAGACCAGCAAGACCGCCCGAATGTGTTGACAAATCCCGATAGGAGCTGCACATATCTCGTTCTCAGGGCACACCGGATGGGCAAGACGTCGGGTTGGCATAGACCCTGGTTGCCCAGGGTGCGCCAAACATCGCCCAGTTCGGACCAACACTTAGGGAAGCACTGGCCCCGGGGGGGGGGGGGTTAAAATAAAGATGACCCTCGGGTTGGCTGACCCAAGGGAAGGGGTAATAGGTTGTTAGGCAAATGTGAAACCAAGGTTGGGCCTTGCTGGAGGAGTTTTATTCAAAGCGAACTGTCAAGGGGTTCCCATAACACCCAACCGCGTAAGGAACGCAAAATCAAGGAACATAACACCGGTATGACGGAAACTAGGGCGGCAAGAGTGGAACAAAACACCAGGCATAAGGCCGAGCCTTCCACCCTTTACCAAGTATATAGATGCATTGCTTAAAATAATAGATATTGTGATATCCCAACATATCCATGTTCCAACATGGAACAAACTTCAGCTTCACCTACAACTAACGACGCCATAAGAGGGGCTGAGCAAAAGCGGTAACATAGCCAAACAACGGTTTGCTAGGAAAGGTGGGTTAGAGGCTTGACATGGCAATATGGGAGGCATGATATAGCAAGTGGTAGGTAGCGCGACATGGCAATAGAGTGAACAACTAGCAAGCAAAGATAGAAGTGATTTCGAGGGTATGGTCATCTTGCCTGAGATCCCGCAAGGAAGAAGAACGAGTCCATGAAGAAGACAAATGGACATAGTCCAACAAATCCTCACAAGCGCGATGTTATCGGAACTAACCCGAAGAAGCAACACCGGAAATAAGCAAACAACATGGTAAACAACCATCACATAAGCATGACATGATGCACAACCAATTGTGATGCATGTCCGGTTTAATGAGGCATGGCATGGCAAAGTGCACAAACAATACTACAAGTTAAGTGGGGCTCAATATGCAATGAGTTGCGTATTGACGAAACACCACATCAATTATTTAGTTCTCTCCTGTTTATGTACTCAACAATATTAAATGTTGGTTAGCAAGGCAAGAGGTGAAGCATGACAAAACTACCTATCTAGGCAAGTTTAAATGAGGCCGAAACATCAAACAACAAGTCCGGAGAATCCCCATATGCAAATATTATATTTGGTACTATTCTATCCTAAAGCATATTTTAGAGTTGTTAAACATGCAAGATGAGGGCACCATGTTAAACTAGGCATTTTTCTACCCCATTTACATATAAAGTTTGTTAGGTTTGGAGCTACGGTTATTTAGTTATGAATTAAAGCATTTAGCATGGCAGATGATCAAAATCAATCAAACGACATTTTAAACATGGATGAAAGTATCATATTATTAATCTACACATAATTTCAAGCATTTTTCATATATAAAACATTTTAAACCGATGCACAGTTTGTGAGTTAGGATATGCATGTCCGATGAGGGTTTTTCTGCAAAACTGAAAATCCTGAAAAAAATAGCTAAATTCATCCTGAGGGAAAAACACTAAATGGGCCGGATCTGTCTAGCCCAACGGTGCATAGTGGGGGGCTGGGCGGATGCTCACATTGGGCCATTGAGGCCTTGGCCTGTGGAGCGGCTTGCAGTAGAGGTTGGTTGGGTCTGAAGCCCACACGCGGTCAACGCGAGCGGCGGGCTGAGGCCCATGCGCGGGAGGCGGCATATGCTCGCATGCACACGCGCGTGCAGGCAGGAACGACGACGACCGGTGGTGGGGTGACGCTCCGGCGGCGGGGTGGTCCGGCAGACGACGGGGATGGACGCGGGCGCAGGGGATCCAGACGGCGGCTCACCGGATCTGGCACGGGGACGGCTGGAATGAGCACCGGCGACAACGAGGACTGGAAACTCCATGCGGCGACAGTCCCTGGCGGTGGGATTCCTGCAGGAGAGATAGTGCTCGTGAGGGAGAGGGAGTAGCACAGGGAAGGGAGGAGGAGAGGCAGGGGGCGGCGCGACCTAACCAGAGTTGGTCACCGGCAGCGACTCCAGCGAGTCAGCGGGAAGGAGCAAACGGCGAGGTCGGGGTCGAGGGGCTCCTCCCCTCGATCTAGAACGAGAGCGAGGGAAACGGGAGGCGCGGGGGCGATCGGGCCCTGGGCGGCCCGGGGCGGGCCTCCCGTGGGCTTCGCGGGCCGCAGTGGTGGGAGCCATTCGGGGCGACGTGGCAGCAGCGGAGAGGCCGTGGGGGAGGCACTGGGCGGCGGCTGTCCGCTGGCGGTGCGCCAAGTGGCGGAGGTGGGCTGGCGGCTCCGGATCCAAGGGAGGAGGCTAGGGGTAGGTTTAGACTAGGTTTCCAAATTTGGCAAGGGGAGGTGTTTAAAAAGGCAGGGGCTAGGGTTTGGTGGGTTTGAGACCGTTTCGGAGCCGTACGATCACCATGGGACGGTCCGGAGTGGAGGGGAAGTTTAGGAGGGCTAGATGGGTTGTGTAGACATGTTGGGCTGAGAAGAGAGAGAAGCAGAGCAGCTCGGCGGTAGTTTCCGGAGACCGAAAAACGTCCGATGGTAGACCGGCTACTATTGCCACTATAGTTTAACGTTCGGGCTATCAAACGAACTCCGAATGCGATGAAATTTGACAGACGGTCTACTAACAATATAACAACACCGCATGTCAACTTTCAACCCATTCCGAGAATATTTTCCATCCACTTATAAAATAATATTTCGGACGTGCCACGGGCGCGTGCAAGTGTGTCTGGGCTCAGAGCAGACAACGGAAGGAAGGGGGAGACCCGGGCGGATGCAAGTTTTGAAAACATGATGATGCAATGCACATGATGACATGATGAAATGCAACACACAAGCAAAAGACATGGCAACAACAGCGAATAACTGGAAGACACCTGGTGCAACGGTCTCGGGGCGTTACATGTCTGCTTGTTTCTCTTTTAGAATGCGGACAAAATATTGGAGAACATTACCCCATTATGCAATGGTAAAGGAAGTAATGAAGATAAGGTTCAAGATATTGAGACATCCTTGTTGGTCACCAAGAAAGCTGATAAAAACTATCTTGACGATAGTGAGAGAACCCAAAAGTCTTGTCTTGATGTAGTGTTCGAGTTACTGGCCACTACTGCTAGCACAAGCTCTTCGAACTTGCTGCCTAAATCATTTCGTCTTCTTGAGTCTCAACATCAAGTTGAAAGACATCAATCAGATGTGCTGCGACAGGAAGCTGAAGGACTGAGGGAGTCCCTGCAGAATTCAGATGCATTCTTTCTGGTGCAATAGCAAGCGCTGGAGGATTTAACCGCCAAACAAGAGAAAGTTAATAAGCTTGCTAAGCATCTTGCCAGCATTATGGGTACCCAGGATATTGTTTCTTGAGCTCTTCTGAAGTGGTTTCATTTCTGGACTTGTTTTGCTGCGGCGTTTATTTGCACTGATCGCCAACTTTGACAACCAGTATATATGATATGCGGCTTTGTTCCCTATATCTGCATTGGTGGCAAACTTTGATGCCCAGTGGAAGTAATATGTGTAATAGTCATGATAGCCTAGCATAAGTTGATTGCTTATTTATTTCGTTGTTGTCTTGTTTATTTGTTTGCTTGTAGCCAGTGCAGTTCTTTTTCCGCGGTTTGCTAGTGGCCGCAATAACCTATTTTTTAAAACTAGGCCACAATAACCATGGGCTACATATTTACTGTAGGTACTATGGGCCTCCTATGGGCCATAGAAACAATGGGCCTTCTAAGGGCCGTATAAAGAATGGGCCTTCTACGGGCCGTAGCATTAATGGGCCTTCTACGGGCCGTAGGATCGATCGGCCAAACATGGGTCAATAACATACTGCATTATGGGCCGTAAACGGGCAAGATTTGGAATCGTCTGTTCATGGGCCAACCATAACCGGCCATCGTTAATCGGCCATATTTATGACGCTATGAAAAACGCCCAACGGATTAACGGGCCACAAACGAGCTGGTTGTAACCACGGGCTGAGTTTGGCCCACAAGCAGAAAAGGCCAGTAACAGGTCGTAAGTAACCAAATGTTGGAAATAAGCCCAAGAATAAATGGGCCCTGAGAAGGCCGAAAGATAACACGGGTTGGAAACGGCCCATTAGAATAATGGGCTGTTAATGGGTATAAAGCGGTACACTATTCATTGTGGGCCAGATTCACCATGGGCCGTTAATGGGCCAAGAGTTACAAATGGCCTCGTATGGGCCGAAAGACATCATGGGCCATACATGGGCCGGAAGTTACAATGGGCTGGAATCATATTGGACGTCCCAGATGAAGCTACTGGGCTTAATTCCGATAGGCCGTAACGGGCCGTAAATGGGCTATATACGAACATGCCGTTAACAGGCTTTCCGTGGGCCGGCCCATTACCTTTTGACCAAGTCAAACGGGCTGGCCTTTTCACCATAATGGGCCTCTGTTGGGCCGTGCCACGTGTCGGCGTATCATCTGCGCCTCCTGTCCAATGAATGGATGACATCTGTCCCAACGGTGAGCCAACACGTGTTTCCTCCGGCCAATGACAATTTTACATGTGGAAAATCCTCATTGGTCGGGGCTGTTAACGGGTTATCGGATCCAAAAGCGGACCCGATAGCTTAACGGCGACTCGTTATGGTGCATGCCATGTGTCGGTCACCCATGACGAAAGCACTTTTATGACGCGCGATTTATCGTCATGGAAGTGGACACTTCCGTGATGATAATTTTGATAATGTCATGGAACACTTCTACGACAGCACATGTGTCGGCATCTTGGGAACGGGGGTCCCCAGACTTGCCTGTCTGCGTCCCACGACGTGGCTCCACCAGCGGCCCTGTAGGCCCATCTTCATCAGCGAACACTCAAGACCCTTGCGAGGGGCCAAGCCTCACGAGGCGGACGACGCAAGACCTCCTCGGGGGCGGCCTCACCAGGCTGGCTCGCGAGGGGCGGAGAGATCAAGGCGGGGGGCACCTTGCGAGGTCCCTGTATGACAACCAAGGCTAGGCGGGCGCTAGCGCGCGCAGTGTACTCGTTTCCTCTTTGGTGCTAGAGAGGCAAGCGCAGGCGAGGAGTCCCGAGGCATCATGCAAAGGTTTCCATATCGGTGCAACAAGACCAAGACCAGCAGGATTACATGATGAAGGTCACCATGGAGCCCAGGACGGCGTCACCACCAGAACCTTTGGCAGGCGAAGACCACCTTTTGTCAGGATAACTTGTACTAGTTGTCTCCTTTCAAATTAGGCCGTTGTTGGATCCCTTCCCGCCTACATTTGGGAAGAGGACCATGGCCTCTATAAATAGGACTAGCCACCACCGTAGTCGAGGATCGACTCATCTTGGATTGGATCCACTCCACCAAGGCCATCTCACCAGCTCATCGAGCTCAAGGACACCTCTCCTCAGGAGTCTGTTCTTCCCTTGTACTCGTTCATCCTCAGCCCAAGAGGCAATCCACCACACCACATTGGAGTAGGGTATTACACCACAACGGTGCCCCGAACCAGTATAAACCCTGTGTCCTTTGTTCTGCAAGTTTGACGTGCTGAGCTTTGAGATCATGGTGAGAGCGTGAGCTAGGGGGGAAGATCTTCATGTGCACCCCAGAGTTCGAACCTCAAGGGTTTTGACGGAACCCAAAATCCGACATCTGGCGCGTCAGGTAGGGGTGCGCCGAAGCTTTCCTTCCGTTGATCCAGGTTCCACTGCTCCACCGCATCCATGGCTGACGCGCGTCGAGCCCTCGCCGAGCGCCAGGCCGCCCTCGCCGCCCGTGTCGCTCAGACGGCCCCTGTCGGCGGGCCTCCCCATCGTTCTCCATCACCTGTTGCCAACGCCGCTACCGGCCTGGCAATGAACGAACAGCAAGCATCATCACTGCACCCCTCCGTGAGGCAGGACGGCCGCACCGCCACCCCGTCGCTGACTCCGGCCGGCTCATCTTCTCACGTGCGTCGCGTGCCCACGGACGCGCAGGCCATGCTACTCATGGCACGCGAGCTCCTGCGCTACCGCCCAGTCGACGACCTCTACGAGGACTGGCTGGACCGCATTGCCGAGTTCGTCAGCGCCGCTGGGGGCTCTCCTGCACCATCCCTCTTGCTGCCTCGCCCGCCTCCGGCCGCGGGAGACGTAGCTCACGGAGCGCCTCCGCATCAAGACGGTGCCCTCGCGCCAAGACGCGCAACTCATGGAGCGCCACCACCTCCTCCGCATCAAGATGGTGTCCTTGCCCCATGGCACACGGTCCCGCGGCGTGATCCGCCATGCCGTGTGCCCGCGCACGAAGAAGGAAGCTGCTAGGAGGTCCCTCGACCACAAGAGAACACTCCTGCTCTCTTGGCGCCACCACGACGAGACCGCGTGCCGCTTGCGGCGGCAGTGCGCGGACATCAAGGGCAGGCTCCACCTCTGCATAGGGTCTCGGTGGCCACAGCAGGCTGCCGGCCTTCACTCCCGAGTTGTGCACTGTCGTTTGGCCAGGCAAGTTCAAGCCGGATCTTCCTCCGTGCTACTGCGGCACCCCTGACCCCACGGAGTTCCTGGAGCTCTATGAACTGAGCATCGAGGTGGCCAACGGCGACGAAAAGGTCATGGCGAACTGGTTTCCCATGGCTCTCAAGGATGGCGCTTGCTTGTGGCTCCTGAACCTGCCCGCGGGATCAATCTCCTCCTAGGGTGACATGTGCGACCGCTTCATCACCAACTTCCAGGGTACTCGCGACCGCCCTCCGGCCACGGGTGACTTGTGCCGCATCAAGCAACAGCCGGGAGAGACCCTGCAGAAGTACATCCAGTGCTTCAATAGCGTCCGCCTCAAGATCCCCAAGGTGACGGACGAGGCCATCATCTTAGTGTTTTCCGATGGCGTCTGTGACGTCAAGATGAAGGAGGAGCTCGCCATCCACGAGGAGCTATGCACGACTCTAGAGCTATTCAACATAGCAACCAAGTGTGCAAGAGCTGAGGAGGGGTGTCTCTCCCTCCTCGAGCTCCCTGCTGCCGACCTAGAAGAGAAGAAAGCCAAGGTCAAGGACGTGAAGCACAATGGAATAGCCTTGCTCACGACGGAGCCGGACACGAAGCACGGTCGGGACCACCCTGAGTCGTCCAAGAGCAGTCGTCCATTCTGCGCCTTCCACAACGTACACAACCACAACACCAATGATTGTCAAGAGACCAGGGCCATCCGAGATGGACGCTTCGGTCGACGCTCCGAGTGCAGCGACCGAGGCTGCGACCGAGGAGGAGGATGAGGTGGAGGACGCTGGGACGACCGCGGCCCCCGCTAGGATTGGCATGACCGGCCTCGTGAGGACCACTGGCAGGAGCAGCCTCGTGAGGGTGCCTGGCGCGACCAGCCTCGCGAGGATCATCCTTAGGGGAATCCTGGCCTCCCTCTACTGCCGCCACCACCAAGAAGGAACGACGACCACCATCAGGACAAGGGGGCTGGGGCTTCCAGGAGCCACGCGCCATCGCTTGCATCTTGGGTGGAGCTCAGGCCCCGGCTTCCCAGCGCATCTTCAAGTACTTCCCTCGTGAGGTGAATGCAGCCCTCCCCAGGCTCGAGGTCCGCAGCATCTCCCTCGACCTCCTCGACGAGCCACGAGGCCTCGGACGTGCTGCAACGTCGCCACCGCTGCCGTACCCTCGTCGGCCACCGGGGATCGTCACCGACGATTCGCCGCCTCCCGAGCTTCCCCGAGCCCGCTTCGACGCCCGATGCACTCGCCGTGAGCTCCTCTTTCTTCTCCCCTAGCCACATCGCTCGAGCTGCCCTCTAACCCCATTGGCCATCATGGCCGAGAGCTCGGCTCCGCTGGCCATGTTGCCATCATGGCCACAGACGCGTAAGCTCGAATCCGAGCGTGTCACCGCACTCACCACGTCCCCAGGAACCCAACGCACCACCCCACATGCCTCGCCGTGCCCCGTAGCCTCGGGTTCATCCTCACCCGAGCTCCGGCGACCGCCAAGGTCGTCGCCGGCTTCGTTCCTGGCCTCCCCGAGCTCCACTTCCACCACCAACCGACGCGGCTTGCTTCCAGCTCCCCGTAGATGGTCTCGGCCGCCTGTTTAGTCGCCAGAGACGCAAACCCGAGCCCCTTCGCCGGCGTCTGTCGTCGCTGGCGTCAAGCCGCCAGCGAGTTGACCTCATTTGACCAGGGGTTTAACTCCCCTGGGTCAATGACAGGTGGGCCCAGAGCCCCTTTGATTTTAGTTAGCACTAATTAACTATTAGTTAACCTAATAGGTCACTGACATGCGGGCCCAGGCCCCACTAACAGTTTAGTTAGTACTAATTTAATTCTGTTAGTTAGCTGAGACACTGATAGATGGGGCCCACCAGTCAGGTTTGACCTGGGCTGGCATCTTTGCCTCACTGACGTCACAGTGACGCAGTGCTGACGCAGTTATTTAATTTCTAGATTTATTCTTATATAGGAAATTCCAGAAAATAGCCAAAACTTCTAAAATTCATAGAAAATCAACCATAGCTCCAAATCAAACAAATTATATATGAAAAATGATCAGAAAAATTCAATCTATCCATCTGTAATGGTTTCATGTATGACAAAACAATTTAACCTTGCTGTTTAGGTGAAACAAGCTAATACACTTGTTATACATAAGAGCTTAAGCTTTCATTTAATCTTTGATTCAAATGGACCCATTTCAACTTGTTTCACATTGCATTAGGCAGGACACATAATTTTGCCATGCCATAGCATGCATCATATTGTTGCATATTGCCATGTGTTGTTTATACTCTGTGGTGTCTTTCGTGGTAGGTTCTGCCTCCGAGGATATCTCCAAGTATCCAACTGAAGGGCAGTACCCTACTACCACTCCATCAGGCAAGCAGCCCCATTGATCATATCGATACAATCCCATGTTCTCGCCTCTGCTCTCATTTACTGCATTAAGACAACAACGTTTCAAACTGCTGTGTGCTGCGGCAGTTGAACCCTTATCCTCTGCATGACCTGTCATTGCCACAGTAACTAGATGAAACCCACTAGCATGTGTAGGAGTTGATTGAGCCATGTATGTGTTTCCTACCTTGCTATGCCTGCTATTGTTAGAGTTGTGTCAGGTCTGGTTCATCTGGGTGATGGGCTAGAGTGAAATGATTATGTCGGTAATGTGAGGGATGTGTTGAACATTATTTGGTAAAGGTATCGTTGAGAGACCATGTAGGAGTACATGGTGGATTGTTTCATTGAGGCCATCCATAAGAACTAAGATATGTATGTGTGATTTAACATTCAGTTACTACCATACATTGGGCCCAAAACCAATGGACCCTCTCGGCTTCTTAATCACCCTAGTACTCTGTCCAGGAGTTGCAATTACTTTCTAGTGTTTGTAGGTTGTGTGTTGGCGGTCGTGCATAGCGCTGACCCTAGGGGTGGGCTATGTTGCGGTAGATACACCGTCGCCGGGTATGCCGGGCACGCGTTTGGCGTCTCGGGACCCTGTTCACATCGTTCGGGGCCGTATGTGGAAACCTCGGCCGGACTCCCTGCGGATGGAACCTGGATAGGCGATAAACCTGGACTAGAGACTTGAGTGTTTAGGTAGGCCGTGGCCGACACCCTCGTTGGTCTTTCGCTTGAAGGTTGCCGAGTACATGTCGTGTAAACGACGGTAAGTGGTAAGAGCGTGTGTGAAGAAGTACACCCCTGCAGGGTTAACTTCATCTATTCGAATAGTCGCGTCCGCGGTAAAGGACTACTTAGTTGCCTATACAGTTCATAGACAAGTTAATGGTTACTACTAAAAGACTCAAGATAAGTGTGAGTACCGAGGATGGCCCTCTCGTAGGATGACGAGGGAGGATCCCCGGTGGAGTATTGTGTTGGTGATTAGTGGACTCGTGTGCGAAAACTATTTTACTAGTGGTGTCTCGTAGGATAGCTTAGCCAAGAGTCAAAGCTAGCTTGCTGCAATAACTCCACCACCTTCTTGAGAATGAGCATGTATAGTAGGTTATGTTGTAAGACTTGCTGAGTACCTTTGTACTCATGTTTGCTTAATTACTGTTTTCAGATGACAACACCACCCCCTCCGATGGGTTTTATGTAGATCTCGACGTCGATGAGTGACTTGCCACCTAGGTGGTGATCCTGGCCATGGAGGGCCCTATGTAGATAGACAGGCTTCGACAAGCCTTCTTTCTTTCTAGTGTCTGTACTCAGACTATTTGCTTCCGCATGTGCTTGTATGCTTGTATGACTTGAGTGTCGGGTCATGTGACCCTTACCTGTATGAACATGTTACGTATGGCTCTCTGAAGCCTTTAAATAAAGTACTTGAGTTGTAGAGTTTTGTTGTGATGCCATGTTGTATTTGCACATATCGAGCATATTGTGTGTATAATTGAAATGCTTGATATGCGTGGGATACGACAATCTAGTTGTTTATCGTTGGCAGCCTCTCTTATGGGGAAATGTAGTCTAGTGCTCCTTGAGCCATAGTAGTCCGCTACAGCCCGGTTCACCGGAGTCCTGCTAGCCCAGCACTACTGCTCAGGACACTTGACTGGCCGGCATGTGTTTCACTTCGTTCCTATGTCTGTCCCTTTGGGGAAATGTCACGCGGTGACTTCTGGAGTCCTGCCTAGCCTGCTACAGCCTGGGTTCCCCGGAGTCCTGTTAGCCCAGTGCTACAGCCCGGATTCACTCGCTGATGACCGACATGCTCGATGTGATTCATGTATGTCTGTCTCCATAGGTCTGTGCCGCTTTGGGTTCACGACTAGCCATGTCGACCCGGGTTCTCTGTCATATGGATGCTAGCGACACTATCATATACGTGAGCCAAAAGGCGCAAACGGTCCCGGGCCATGGTAAGCCGACACCCGTGGGGATACCGTGCGTGAGGCCGCAATGTGATATGAGGTGTTACCGGCTAGGTCAATGTGACTTGGAATCGGGGTCCTGACACCACAAGGGCCGCGGGCACGCCTGAAGGGTATCCACGTGCTGCTTCATGAATTCTTTGACGATCATAGCCCCCGTTAGCTTCGCCACCCTTGAGTCACCAGGCCTCAGGTCGGCGGTCATCCTCTCCAACAGCTACACCGCCCGAGAGTTGGTAAGCTTCACGTGAAGCCACCCCTCTTGGGACACAGGCATCTCCGTTGGCAGCACCAGCCGGGGGTTGGCACACTTGGCGTCCATCAAGACCCACTTGCTCCTGAAGCCCTCGGCCTTCTTCCCGGCCTTCGAGATGGCGTTGGTCTTGTTGGCCGCGACGAAGCCAACACACCCAGAGCAGTGGCCCTCCTTGATCCGGAGGGAAGAAGAAGTGGCACAGTAGCGCCGACGGACGACATCACTCCAACATACGCCTCACAGTAGAAGGCAAAGATCGATAGGAGGAGGATGGAGTTGGGATGAAGATGGAGAGTGTGGATCTTGTAATGGCTAAGGACGGAGTAGAAGAAGTCAGAGAAGGGGGGAACCAGCCCAGCAACGATGCTGCTCATAAAGAAGGGGTAGAAGGTGCTGCCTGAGACCTCCGGCTCGGCGGAGCCAGCCCAGAGCATAGTCTTCCTTTTCTCATCACCCTCCGCTGTCATCAGGAGCACGACGGCAAGGTTCTTCTCCGAAACGCTCGGCGCATCGAGCGCCGGCTTGTACCAAGACGATGAGGGAGTGGCCCGAGCTTTCTTGGGCGCCATTGGCGGCTGGCTTGAAGGAGGATCCGGGCGGATCTGGAGTATTTAGAAGCAAGGAGCGAGAAAGGGGATCTAGGGCAAGGAGATGGAAAGCAATGAAGGCAAATGCAGCCCACGCCAGCCTTTTTTTCAATCAGGCAGTTGCCGAGGCAGCATGGGGAAGCGGAGACGCCCACGTCCCATCAATCGCCACATGTCAATCGAGGCTGCAGGCTGTTGGGGCCCGCGGCGCTCCGCACTTGCCCCTTGGCCTCACCTCGAAGCCAAGTTCGAGCGCGCCTTGGGCTCGGGGGCTACTGTCGGTGTCCTAGGAACGGGGGTCCCCAGATTTGCCTGCCTGCGGCCCATGACGTGGCTCCGCCAGCAGCCCTGTACGGTCCATCTTCATAAGCGAACACTCAAGACCCTCGCGAGGGGCCAAGCCTCGTGAGGCGGACGACGCAACACCTCCTCAGGGGCGGCCTCACCAGTTTGGCTTGCGAGGGGCAGAGAGATCAAGGCGGGGGGCACCTCGCGAGGTCCCTGTGACACAAGCCATGGCGACCAAGGCCAGGCGGGCGCCAGCGCGCGCAGTGTACTCCTTTCCTCTTTGGTGCTAAAGAGGCAAGCACAGGTGAGGAGTCCCGAGGCATCAGGCAAAGGTTTCCATATCGGTGCCACCAAGACCAAGACCAGCAGGACGGCATGATAGAGGTCACCATGGAGCCCAGGACGGTGTCACCACCAGAACCTTTGGTAGGCGAATACCACCTTTTGTCGGGATAACTTGTACTAGTTGTCTCCCTTCAAATTTGGCTGTTGTTGGATCCCTTCCCGCCTACATTTGGGAAGAGGACCATGGCCTCTATAAATAGGACTAGCCACCACCGTAGTCGAGGATCGGCTCATCTTGGATTGGATCCACTCCACCAAGGCCATCTCACCAGTTCATCGAGCTCAAGGACACCTCACCTCAGGAGGCTGTTCTTCCCTTGTACTCGTTCATCCTCAGCCCAAGAGGCAATCCACCACACCACACTGGAGTAGGGTATTACACAACAACGGTGGCCCGAACCAGTATAAACCCTGTGTCCTTTGTTATACGAGTTCGACGTGCTGAGCTTTGAGATCGTGGTGAGAGCGTGAGCTAGGGGGGGGGAGATCTTCGTGCGCACCCCAGAGTTCGAACCTCAAGGGTTTTACCAGAACCCGAAATCCGACAACAGGTATGACTATCTTGATTCTATCGTAAAATCGTCATGGATGTACATGCATGACAGAAAACGTGACCTACTATGACAAACACGTATCATCATGGAAGTGTATTTTTTGTAGTGTTATCAGGCTGAAGCCTTTTGACATAAGTGTCGCAACCCCAAACTTCAAGAAACGACAGCTTAGGTTTCTTACCAAACCATAGTTCATATGGTGTTGTCTCAACGGATTTAGGTGGTGCCCTATTTAACGTGAATGCGGCTGTCTCTAATGCATAACCCCAAAATGATAGTGTTAAATCAGTAAGAGGCATCATAGAACACACCATATCTAATAAAGCACGATTATGACGTCCGGACACACCATTACGCTGTGGTGTTCCAGGTGGCGTGAGTTGTCAAACAATTCCACGTTGTTTTAAATGAAGACCAAACTCGTAACTCGAATATTTGCCTCCATGATTAGATCGTAGAAACTTTATTTTCTTGTTACGATGATTCTCCACTTCACTCTGAAATCCTTCTTGTTACGATGATTCTCCACTTCACTCTGAAATTCTTTGAACTTTCAAATATGTCAGACTTTTGTTTCATCAAGTAGATATACCCATACCTACTCAAATCATCTGTGAAGGTCAGAAAATAACAATACCCGTCGCGTGCTTCAACACTCATCGGACCGCATACATCGATATGTATTATTTCCAATAAGTCATTAGCTCGCCCCATTGTTCCGGAGAACAGAGTTTTAGTCATCTTGCCCATGAGGCGTGGTTCGCAAGTATCAAATGATTCATAATCAAGTGATTCCAAAGTCCCATTTGCATGGAGTTTTTCATGCGCTTTACACAAATATGACCTAAACGACAGTGCCACCAATATGTTGCACTATCATTATTAACTTTGCATGTTTTGGCATCAATATTATGAATATGTGTATCACTACGATCGAGATTCAATAAACCATTCACATTGGGTGTATGACCATAGAAGGTTTTATTCTTGTAAATAGAACAACAAGTATTCTTTGGCTTAAATGAATAACCATATTGCAATAAACATGATCAAGTCACATTCATGCTCAATGCAAACACCAAATAACATTTATTTAGGTTCAACACTAATCCCGAAGGTAGAGGGAGTTTGCGACGGTGCTCGTATCAACCTTGGAATCACTTCGAACACACATCGTCACCTCGCCCTTAACTAGTCTCTGTTTATTCTGCAACTCCTGTTTCGAGTTAATAATCTTAGCAACTGAACCGGTATCAAATACCCAGGGGCTACTATTAATACTAGTAAGGTACACATCAATAACATGTATATCAAATATACCTTTGTTCACTTTGCCATCGTTCTTATCCGCCAAGTATTTGGGGTAGTTCCATTTTTGGTGACCATTTCCTTTGCAGTAGAGGCACTCAGTTTCTGTCTCGGATCCAGCTTTGGGCTTCTTCATGGGAGCGGCAACTTGCTTGCCATTCTTCTTGAAGTTCCCTCTCTTTCCATTGCCCCTTTTCTTGAAACTAGTGGTCTTGTTAACCATCAACACTTGATGCTATTTCGTGATTTCTACCATCGCCGATTTCCTCACCGCGAGGAGATCGGCAATCATTTTCATCATCCCTTGCATATTATAGTTCATCATGAAGTTCTAGTAGCTTGGTGATAGTGACTAGAGAACTTTGTCAATCACTATCTTATCTGGAAGATTAACTCCCACTTGATTCAAGCGATTGTAGTACCCAGACATTTTGAGCACATGCTCACTGGTTGAGCTATTCTCCTCCATCTTGTAGGCAAAGTACTTGTCAGAGGTCTCATACCTCTTGACACACACATGAGTCTAAAATACCAATTTCGGCTCTTGGAACATCTCATATGCTCCATGGCATTCAAAACATTTTTGAAGTCCTGGTTCTAAGCCGTAAAGCATGGCGCACTAAACTATTAAGTAGTCATCATATCAAGCTTGCCAAACGTTCATAACGTCTGCATCCGCTCCTGCAATAGGTCTGTCACCTAGCAGTGCATCAAGGACATAATTCTTCTATGCAACAATGAGGATAATCCTCATATCACGGACCCAGTCCGCATCATTGCTGCTATCATCTTTCAACTTATTTTTATCTAGGAACTTATCAAAAGTAGGGGAGCTATATTGTGAGCTATTGATCTATAACATAGATATGCAAAAACTATTAAGACTAAGTTCATGATAAATTTAAGTTCAATTAATCAAATTACTAGTGAAATCCCACTTAAATTAACATCCCTCAAGTTATTTAAGTGATACATGATCCAAATCAACTAACCCATGTCCGATCATCACGTGAGATGGGGTAGTCATCAATGGTGAACATCTCTATGTTGATCATATCTACTATATGACTCATGTTCGACCTTTTGGTCTCCGGTGTTCCGAGACCATGTCTGTACATGCTAGGCTTGTCAAGTTTAACCCAAGTATTCTACATGTGTAAATCTGTCTTACACCCGTTGTATGTGAACGTAGAGTCTATCACACCCGATCATCACGTGGTGCTTCGAAACAACGAACTTTCGCAACGGTGCATACTCGGGCAGAACACTCTTATCTTGAAATTTAGTGAAGGGATCATCTTATAATGCTACCGCCGTTCTATGCAAAATAAGATGCATAAAGGATAAACATCACATGCAATCAAAATATGTGACATGATATGGCCATCATCTTGTGCTTTTGATCTCCGTTGCCAAAGCATCGTCACTGGCTTGACACCTTGATCTCCATCGTAGCGTCGTTGTGTCGAGGTCGTCACGCCAACTATTGCTTCTACAACTATCACGAACGCATAGTGATAAAGTAAAGCAATTACATGGCGCTTGAACTTCATACAATAAAGAGACAACCTGAAGGCTCTTGCCGATTGTCGATATTACAAAACATGATCATCTCATACATCAACATATATCACATCATATCTTGACCATATCACATCGTAGCACGCCCTGCAAAAACAAGTTAGACATCCTCTACTTTGTTGTTGCAAGTTTTACGTGGCTGCTATGGGCTTCTAGCAAGAACCATTCTTACCTACGCAAAAACCACAACGGTGTTTCATCAAGTTTCCTATTTTAACATTCTTCAAGGACCGGCCGTAGTCAAATTCGATTCAACTAAAGTAGGAGAAACAGACACCCGCCAGCCACCTTTATGCAAAACTAGTTGCATGTATGTCGGTGGAACCGGTCACATGTGCGTGGACATGTAAGGTTGGTCTGGGCCGCTTCATCCCATAATACTGCCGAATCAAAATAAGACTTCGGTGGTAAGAAGTATGACTATCACCGCCCACAACTCCTTGTGTTCTACTCATGCATATCATCTATGCATAGACATGGCTCAGAAACCACTGTTGGGAAATGTTGCATGGAAAGCAAAAAATATTCTACGCACACGCAAGATCTATCAAGGAGATGCATAGCAGCGAGAGGGGAGAGTGTGTCTACGTATCTGATACGTCTCCAACGTATCTATAATTTTTGATTGTTCCATGCTGTTTTATTATCAATCTTGGGGTTTTTATAATCATTTTATAGCCATTTTATATCATTTTTTGGTACTAACCTATTGATATAGTGCCAAGTGCCAGTTGCTGTTTTTTTCCATGTTTTTTACATCGCAGAAAATAAATATCAAACGGAGTCCAAATGCCATGAAACTATACAGAGAATTTTTATGGGCCAGAAGGAACACAACGGGCCCTGGCTGCGCCTGGGGGTGCCCCGAGGGAGGCACAACCCACCAGGGCGCGCCCTGGTGGGTTGTGCCCACCTCGGGTGCCCCCAGACCGCCTCTTTGCTCTATAAATACCCCAAAAATCCCAGAACCCTAGGGGAGTCGACGGAATATTTATCCAGCCACCGCAGAGTCCAGAACCACCAGATCCAATCTAGACACCATCATGGAGGGGTTCACCACTTCCATTGGTGCCTCTCTGATGATGCGTGAGTAGTTCTTTGTAGACCTCTCGGTCCGTAGTTAGTAGCTAGATGGCTTCATCTCTCTCTCTCTCTCTCTCTTGATTCTCAATACAATGGTCTCTTGGAGATCCATATGATGTAACTCTTTTGCGGTGTGTTTGTTGGGATCGATGAACTCTGAGTTTATGATCAGATCTATCTTTTTATATCCATGAAAGTATTTGAGTTTATTTGATCTCTTTTATGCATGATCTCTCTTATAGCCTCGTATTTCTTCTCCGATATTTGGGTTTTTTCTGGCCAACTTGATCTATTTATCTTGCAATGGGAAGAGGTTCCCGATAGTGGGTTCGATCTTACGGTGCTTGATCCCAGTGACAGAAAGGGAACCGACACGTATGTATCATTGCTACTAAGGATAAAAAGACATGAGTCAGTCTACCGCCATATAGATAAACGGGTCTTGTCTACAACATGTCATCGTTCTTATTGCATTACTCCGTTTTTCCATGAACTTAATACACTAGATGCATGCTGGATAGCGGTCGATGTGTGGAGTAATAGTAGTAGATGCAGGCAGGAGTCGGTCTACTAATCTTAGACGTGATGCCTATGTAATGATCATTGCCTGGATATCCTCATAATTTGTCGGTGTTCTGGGAACGGGGGTCCCCAGACTTGCCTGCCTGTGGCCTGCGGCGTGGCTCAAAGGGGGGCCCAGCATGGCCCATCTTCATCAACACAGACCCAAGACCCTCGCGAGGGGCCAAGCCTCGCGAGGCGGATGACACGGGGCTTCCTCAGGCACGGCCTCACCAGGCTGGCTCGCGAGGAGGCGGAGAGATCAAGGCGGGGTACCTCACGAGGTGCCCGTGACGCAAGCCATGACGACCAAGGGCGCCAGGCGGGCGCCAGCCCGCGCAGTGTCCTCCTTTCCCCTTTGGTGCAAAGGGGGCAAGCGCAGCCGCGGGGTACCGAGGCATCAGGCAAAGGTTGCCATTTCGGTGCAACAAGACCAAGACCAGGAGGACTGCAAGACGAAGGTCATCATGGAGCCCAAGACGGCGTCACCACCAGAGCTTTGTGCAGGCGAGGACCAACTTTAGTCAGGATAAGTGTACCAGATGTTCCACTTCAAAATGGCCAATTGTTGGCGCCCTTCCCGGTCAATATTTGGGGAGAGGCCCAGGGCCATTGCCTATAAATAGGACCAGCCACCCACAGGGAAAAGAGGGGGTTCGAGATCGAGCATCGAGGATCAAGGATCGGATCGAAATCATAGAGAAAGAGAAGGGTGACTGAACTCTCCTAGCAGTTCGTCCCCCCCCAGCCAAGAACAGACCCTCGCGAGGCTGTTCTTCCTTGTATTGTTCATCATCATCAACCCAAGAGGCAATCCACCACACCACACATTGGAGTAGGGTATTACACCACAACGGTGGCCCGAACCAGTATAAATCCTGTGTTTCTTGTGCTGTTCTTTCCTTAGCTTAGATCTTAGCGAGGCGGAGGGGTGCATGTAGGTAGGAGGCCGCGCGCACCCCAGTGTTTGAACCTCAAGGGTCTGCCGGAACCCGAAATCCGACATTTGGCGCGCCAGGTAGGGGTGCGCCGGAATTCGTCTTCCACCACCCCGTTCTCCTCCGACCATCGCGCCCATGTCTGATGCTCGTCGGGCCCGCACCGAGCGCCGGGCCGCTCTCGCTTCTCGCGTCGCCCAGACGGCTTCTGTCGGCGGGCGTCCTCGTCGTTCCCCGTCACCTGCCGTCAACGCCGCCACCGGCCCGGCGGGGGACAAGCAGCAAGCATCGTCTCAGCATCCGTCAGTGCGGCAAGACAGCCGCACCGCTACTCCCTCGCTCACCCCAGCTGGTTCTTCGTCCCACGCGCTCCGCGCACCCATGGAGGCTTGAGCTGCGCTCATCGCGGCAAACGAGCTCCTGCGCTACCATCCCGTCGATGACGTCTATGAAGAATGGATCGACCGCGTCACCGAGCTCGTCCGCGCCGCAGGGGGCTCTCCTGCACCGTCCGTCCTGCTGCACAGCACCCCGCCCCGCACGGGCGACGAGGCTCCGGCGGCGTCCCGGCCGCCTCCTCCTCAAGTAGGCGCCATGGCTCCAAGGCGCGTGGCCCCTGGGCGGAAACCGCTCTGTCAGGTGCCAGCGCGGCAAGAGTAGAGCTGCCAAGAAGTCCCTCGCCCGCAAGAAGCTGCCCAGGCGCTCCCTGCTCCAGCACGTCGCGACCATGCTCCTGCTCCCGCATGCCAAGACCCCGCGCTGCTCCCAGCTGTAGCGCGTGGGGGCATGCAATACCAAGCTCTTCGTCACCCAAGGCCTCCCATGGCCACAGCAGACTACCGTGCATTCACCGCCGAGCTACGCAGCGTCGCGTGGCCTGGCAAGTTAGAGCCAGGCCTGCCTCCTCATTACGATGGCGCGGCCGACCCTGCGATGTTCCTCCAGCTCTATGAGCTAGGCATCGAAGCTGCCAATGGAGACGAGAAGGTCATGGCGAACTGGTTTCCCATGGCGCTCAAGGACGGGGCCCGCACATGGCTCCTGAACCTGGCTCCAGGCACGATCTCCTCCTGGGATGAGATGCGCACCCGCTTTATCGCCAACTTCCAATGTACTCGCGACCGCCCACCCGCCGTGAGCGACATGCGCCGCATCAAGCAACAACCCGGGGAGACCCTGCAGAAGTACATCCAGCGCTTCAACAACGCACACCTCAAGATTCCCAAGGTGACTGAGGAGGCCATCATCTCAGCCTTCTCCGATGGCGTGCGCGATTTCAAGATGAAGGAGGAGCTGGTGATGCATGAAGACCTGTGCACTTCCTTGGAGCTGTTCAACTTGGCAACCAAGTGCGCCAGGGCTGTGGAAGGGCGTCTCTCCCTCCTCGAGCTGCCTGCCGCAGACCCAGAAGAGAAGAAGCCCAAGGCCAAGGATGTGAAGCGCAAGGGGGCTGCCATGCTCGCGGCAGAACCAGACACCAAGCGGGGCAGAGATCTGCCCGAACCTCCCAAGGGCAGTCGGTACTGTGTGTACCACGACCTCCACACCCACAACACCAACGAATGTCAAGAGCTCCGAGCTGTGCGAGAAGGAAGGATCGGCCGTCGCCCCGACCGCAGTGACCGGGGATACGGTCGAGGAGGAGGAAGGAACGCAGGACGCTGGGAAGACCGCGGCCCGCGCCAAGGGTGGCGCAATCTACCTCGCGAGGATCGCTGGCAAGATCCGCCTCGCGAGGGAGACTGGAGGGATCAGCCTCGCGAGGATTGCCCGCAAGGCAACGCAGGCCTCCCTCCGCTACCGCCGCAGCCAAGGAGAAACGAGGACCGCCACCAGGACGAGGGGGCTGGGGGCTTCCAGGAGCCGCGCGCGATCGCCTGCATCCTGGGCGGGGCTCAAGCCCCAGCCTCTCAACGCATCTTCAAGCAGTTCGCCCGTGAAGTGAATGCAGTCCTTCCCAAGCTCGAAGCCATGCGCCCTCTCAGGTGGTCGGCGTGCGCCATCACGTTCAGCTCAACAGATCAGCTCAAGTGTGCGGCTACAGCCGGGGTCCTCCCGATGCTTTGTTCCCCAATCATCAGCAACGTGATGGTCACTAGGACCCTCATCGATGGCGGGGCAGGGCTCAATGTCCTGTCCATGGAAACATTCAACAATCTCCAAGTGCCCTACAGCCAGCTTCAGCCAGCCAAGCCTTTCTCCAGAGTCACCGACGGCTCCACGGTCCCGATTGGGCAGGTCTGCCTCCCTGTCACCTTCGGGGCACGCGACAACTACCGCACCGAGCTCATCGACTTTGACGTCGCTCACATTCGCCTGCCGTACAACACCATCCTTGGGTACCCAGCGCTGGCCAAGTTCATGGTCATAACTCACCACAGCTACAACGTCCTCAAGATGCCAGGAAGTGGCGGAGTCATCACGGTGCCCTGTGAAGAGAAGGACGCGGTGTGTTCCCTGGAGCGAGCCTTTTAGGCCGCGTCACTGGAAGACCCGGATCGCGGAAGCAGGAGGCTTCCCGAGACCGCCCCCAAGAAGAAGAAGACATCGTCCGGCCCGGCCCCTCAGGAGGCAGGCCCCTCAGGGCCCGCGCCTGCCCAGGGGGAACCTCCTTCCATCACATAGGAAAGCGCGCCCGGCACCCTCCTCAGGCAGGGCTCGGGGGCTCTCCCCTGGAGGGCCACCGACCTGGCTAAGGTCACGAGGGAGGCGCTTGGGCACCACATGGAGGCGTGTTTCGAAGCACGTTTCCTTCAAGAAGGAGAAAGGAAAGGAGAGCCAGACCCTCAGGAGTTCGTCAGCAAGGCCATTCAGGAGCTACAGGAGTCAAGAGTCATGAAAGGCGGCCACCGCCTACCAGCAGTGGCTCCCCATCCAGGCGAGGATGGTGGGCTGTGCGTCTGCATCGACATACCAGGGCTCAATCGAGTCGCCTCTCTGGAGCGCCTCTGGCCCTCGCGAGTGGGGCGCTGCGGAGGTCCACCCCACAGCTACGTTCGCATGCCTTACGGCTTGCCGAACGCGGCTGCCACGTACCAGCGCCTCATGAGGGGCATCATGGAGGCACAAGAGGCCAGGCGTTCCGCAGCCCTGGCGGAGATGGAGATGGTCCGCGAGGAGCCACCAGCGCCTCTGGAGCCTCCCGAGGCCCCTAGGCCAGGGGGCTCATGAGGTTCGGCTTCCGCAGCCCACCGAGTCTGCTACACCAACGGTCCTTCGTCCTCAACATCATCAGGTGACATCTTTCAAGTTTCATTTCCAGCTGGGAGCGCCCCCCCAGGGCTGCATTATTCCCAGGCCACGTGGGTCCGTCCCTACGGCATGTACCCCTTTTATTTCATGTTGTTAGCTTACCTTGTTGGGGGCGCCCCTCAGGCTGCATCATCCCCAAGTCGCTCGGGCCAGACCCAGCGGCATGTATCCCTTTTGCATTTATTTCCGGTTATGCGTTCGACCCACCATGCTTGATTATTTGATGCCGGTCCACGGCACCTCTTCTTCTCCATGCCGACCACTTGCACGTTAAAGGGGGGGGTACCTGAGCATCGCGACTTAGGGCTCTTACTGGCTCTCCAGCCCTCACCCTCTGGCCTTGTCCACGGCATCGCGACCTGGCATACCAGCGACGGCTGAGACCAGCTCGAGGGCCGGGACCCGAGGACGTAGAGTGCTGGCATCTAACCAAATTTGCAGGGACACATCACAAGATAAGGCCCAGTGCCAGGCGCAACCCGCCTAGAGGTTGAGTCCCCCGCTGGCTCACGGGTGCCCAGATACACCTCGCCAAGCCCTACCGTGCCAGCCACGTGTCAGGGCGGGGCTGTACATGCCCCGGGGGCTCCTCCCGGAGGGGGGCCCCTCCCACGTACCAGTGGAAGTACCATGCTCCGTGCTGGCTGACAACACTGCCGAGGAGCGGCTATGCCCGTACACATACGGAAGCGCTATGCTCCGCGCTGGCGATAAACAACTGAGGGTGGCCCCCGGGCCGCATCAACCTCAGGGAGCCCAGAGCTCAGTGTCTAGCCTCATCGTAACGCCTCCCCTCGGGAGTGCCGCGTGAGGGGGCTGGGCATAGGGGTTGCGCCTGTGTCACGCCCAGACGCACACCGCCCAGCCAGGCCCCCCGGGACTGGTTCATCGCGCATCTCTCCCCGAGCGGAGCCAAGGTACGAAGGCCATTTGAGCGTCAAGGGGGACTCTTGAGCATCGCGACTCAGGAGCCTAACTGGTCACGTAGCCCATCACTCCTTAGTTCCGAAAGTCTAACGGCGGTAGAGGTATGCGCGCGGCCGGGCTCTGCAGACGTAGAACGGTAGATCCACCCACATCATACCTCCCTAATTGCTGTTCGTGCGCCAAGGGGTACTCCTGAGCATCGTGACTCAGGAGCCTAACTGGTCATGTAGCCCCTCACTCCTTAGTTCTGAAAGGCTAACAGTGGTTGAGGTATGCGCGCGGCCAGCCTCTGCAGACGTAGAAAGGTAGATCCACCCACATCATACCTCCCTACTTGCTGTTCATGCGCTAAGGGGGACTCCTGAGCATTGCGACTCAAGAGCCTAACTTGTCACGTAGCCCCTCACTCCTTGGTCCCGTCCTGGTTTCCGGTCGGGGCTAACGGCGGCTGAGGTATGCGCGGGGCCGGGCTCTGCCGGCGTAGAACATAAGCAAGTAGGAAGGAAGAGCGTAAATCTCAAGGAATTCAAAAGCAAATATTATAGTCCACACTATTATCTCAATGCCAAACGCAAGTTTAAACGCCTCCCCGAGGCATGATACATGTGCAGGAATTAAAGGCAGGATAGGAGCCACAACGGAGTCACTTGTCGGCGGCGGAGCAACGCGGAGTGGGTTCGCCTCATGGAGCAGTGGGGTCGGCAGCGCCTTGCTTCGGCTTGGTGCTGAAGGCCCGGAACTTCCCCAGCAGAGCCTCCACGCGACACTTCACGGCCTCGGCAGCGGCAGCGGCACGCTCGCCGCTTACTGGCTCCAGCAGGCTGTCGACGTCGACGCCGGGATCGCGAAGGTAGATGTGGGTGAGGACCCGTGTCAGCGCTGCAGAAGACAGGACACGCGCCTCGGCCTCAGCCGTGGGGCCAACGCTAAGGGCGACATCTTCAAGAGCACGAACCAGGAAGGGAAGCAGCTTGGCGGGGCCGTCCTTGGCGCCAGCCAGCAGGCTCTCCAGGCCGCTGTCGTAAAGCGTCCTCAGCGAGGAGCGAGCCTTCGCCTCCATCTCCGTGAAGGCCACGCGGTCCTCTGCAAGAACCAGAGCCTTGTCGTCCAGCTCGGCCTTCCTCGCCCCCAACTCCTGCTCCAGCGCGCCTAGGCGGTCGCGGCGCTTCTTGAGCTTGACCTCCCTCTCCTTGACGGCCGCCTCACGAGCCTTCACGCCTTCTTCCTACTCTTGGCGAAGGCAGACCTCTTTTGCGAGCTAGTCCCGCAGGCCTTGCAGCTCTTCCTCCAGCGCCTTGCAGCGACCACGGACGTCGACCACCTCCCCCAGGGCTACATCACAAGCAGCCTTCGCCTCAAGGACAGCCTGCTTCTCATCATCGCAAGCTGTCGAGGCCTGGACAAGCGCCGCCCGACTCGAAGCGTCGGAGCGAATCCATCCTGAAGCCAGCTCCAAGCGCCCGGCCACCAAGCGAGGGTCGGCGCCAAGAAGATCCTGCCGCAGCCGGTCCAGCTCAGCAGCAGCACGATCCAAAACGGCAGGAGGAGTCGGAGAGACAGCAGTCGGTGGAGTAGAAGGAGAAGGCGGCAGCGCGGCCACAACATCCTGAGGCGGAGTCTGCTGCGCCCCAACGGCTGTAGTGGCGGCAGTAGGCAAAGGCACCACGGGAGTCACTTGGTCCATGGGGGCTGAGCTCGCCCCCGCCGGCTCAGCCAGGCCTCGCAAGGACGACCGGGCAGGAGAAGCCCGTGCATCGCGGTCACCCTCCTTCGCAGGCAGAGGCGCTGCCACAGATGGAACCTCAGGAGCTCCCTTCGGCTTCTTTGCTGCGGGCGCCAGCCTATCCAAGAGATGCGGATGTCAAGCCTCAGAAGCAGAACAAGAAATAAAGACAAGAATCAAGCGCTTACGGGTCATCGCCAGTGAGCTCAAGCGACCTCCGGCCAAATTTGAAGCCTGAAAGCCGGCTAGAAGGGTCAACCTCCGGAAGCTTGGAAGCGGAAGGTGCGTCTGCGGTCCACCTCGGGGCCGGGGCAGACCGCGGGAGATCAACCCGGTCCTGTCCTTCTTCGGGATCGGGGGCAAGCTCCCACTGTCCTGCTCGTCATCAGCCTCATCGTCATCGCTCGGAGAGAGGCGGAGAATGCGGGACCTGCGCCGGGGGAGGGGAGCCCTCGACTCTCCACCAGTCGCCTCGGAGTCAGGCCCTTTTTCCCGCTCCCCTCCTTCCTCCTCTTCGCTGGAGTCGTCAGAGGGCACGTCCACCGGTTCCTCGGGAGTTTCCATGGGCACGGGCCCGTCCCCGTTGAAGACGGGCATGGACTCCACTACCTGCTCCCAGTCGTCGCGGAGGAACAAGGGCGTATGAGCGCCCTCCAACCTCGCCACATGGCCCCCGACCAGAGATTGGAGGACCGCAGCCAGATCTCCATCGGCCAAGGCCGCGGGGCTCGGATGGGGCCTCCACATTGGAAGTGAGTACTGCCGAAGCGGAGCCAGCTGGTGCTCCAGGAATTCCCTCAGCAGCGACGCGCCGGTCAGCTTCGCCGCCGCCATGTTGGCCGGCCTCAGATCCGCGTCCATCTTCTCCAACACCAGCTCGCGCGGGGGTCCGCGAGCTCTGCTCGGCCCCAATCGCTGGAGCTCGTGGGTTGCTCCGTGGGCAAGATCAGCCGAGGGTGGATGCGCCCAGCATCCGCCAAGACCCACTTGCTCCTGAAGCCCTCAATCCTTTTCCCGGCGTTCGAAATGGCAATGGCGCCACCGTACGCGATGAAGCTTGCGCACGCGGAAGCAGGACCGCGAGAGGTCCGGAGGTAGAAGTAGTGGCGCGGCAAGGCCACTGAGGGCTACACCCCTACATGAGCCTCGCAGTAATAGGCGAAGATCGCCAGGAGAAGGACGGAGTTGGGGTGGAGATGCAGAGCATGTAGCTTATAATGGTAGAGGACAGAGAAGAAGAACTCGGAGAAGGGAGGCACCAGGCCAGCAGCAACGGCGCTTACGAAGAACGGATAGAAGGTGCTCCCTTGACCCTCAGGGGTGGCGGAGCCGGCCTTGAACACCTTCGCCCCGTCGATGCCCCACGCCGCCGCCATCCGGCGCAACCGGGCGAGGCTCGCCTCCGACACGTTCGGCGAGTCCAGGGCAGACGAGTACCAAGCTACGGCCGGGGACTGACGAGGCGCCATGGCTTCCTAGGTCATGCGGTCGGAGTGGATCTAGAAATTTTGGAGGAAGGAAGGAGAGGCGCAAGAAAGGGGATCTGAGCAGCAACCGGAGAAAGCAAAAAGCAAATCCTAGGCGGATGCCGCTCCTTTATCAACTCGCGCGGTTGCTAAGGCGCTCACGTCCAATCAACCGCCACGCGGCGCCTAAGACCGCAGGCTGTTAGGGCCCGCGGCGCTTCGCTCTTGCCCTTCCGCCTCCCTGCACGGCCAAATCCGGGCGCGCCTTGGGCCCGGGGGCTACTGTCGGCGTTCTGGGAATGGGGGTCCCCAGACTTGCCTGCCTGCGGCCTGCGGCGTGGCTCAAAGGGGGGCCCAGCACGGCCCATCTTCATCAACACAGACCCAAGACCCTCGCGAGGGGCCAAGCCTCGCGGGGCAGACGACACGGAGCTTCCTCAGACACGGCCTCACCAGGCTGGCTCGCGAGGAGGCGGAGAGATCAAGGCGGGGTACCTCATGAGGTGCCCGTGACGCAAGCCATGACGACCAAGGGCGTCAGGCGGGCGCCAGCCTGCGCAGTGTCCTCCTTTCCCCTTTGGTGCAAAGGGGGCAAGCGCAGCCGCGGGGTACCGAGGCATCAGGCAAAGGTTGCCATTTCGGTGCAACAAGACCAAGACCAGGAGGACTGCAAGATGGAGGTCATCATGGAGCCCAAGACGGCGTCACCACCAGAGCTTTGTGCAGGCGAGGACCAACTTTAGTCAGGATAAGTGTACCAGATGTTCCCCTTCAAAATGGCCAATTGTTGGCTCCCTTCCCGCTCAATATTTGGGGAGAGGCCCAGGGCCATTGCCTATAAATAGGACCAGCCACCCACAGGGAAAAGAGGGGGTTCGAGATCGAGCATCGAGGATCAAGGATCGGATCGAAATCAGAGAGAAAGAGAAGGGTGACTGAACTCCTCCTAGCAGTTCGTCCCCCCCCCAACCAAGAACAGACCCTCGCGAGGCTGTTCTTCCTTGTATTGTTCATCATCATCAGCCCAAGAGGCAATCCACCACACCACACACTGGAGTAGGGTATTACACCACAACGGTGGCCCGAACCAGTATAAATCCTGTGTTTCTTGTGTTGTTCTTTCCTTAGCTTAGATCTTAGCAAGGCGGAGGGGTGCAGGTAGGTAGGAGGCGAAATCTCCGCGCGCACCCCAGTGTTCGAACCTCAAGGGTCTGCCGGAACCCGAAATCCGACATAATTATTTGAGGTTCTATCAATTGCCCAACAGTAATTTGTTTACCCACCATTTGCTATTTTTCTCGAGAGAAGCCATTAGTGAAACCTACGGCCCCTGGGTCTTCCTTCTCATATATTTGCCTTTGCGATCTACCTTTTTATTTTCTTTTATTTTCAAATCTATTAAACCAAAAACCCAAAAATACCTTGCTGCAATTTATTTTATTTGGCGTTCGATCTATCCATATTTACAACTTTATCTCCCGTCACACGCCGTTTCTGGCACCGTTACCCGAAAGGGATTGACAACCCCTTTAACACATCGGGTTGCGAGGTGTTGTTATTTGTGTGCAGGGGCTGTTTACGTTGTGTTGCTTGGTTCTCCTATTGGTTCGATAACCTTGGTTTCATATATGAGGGAAATACCTACCGCTGATGGGCTGCATCATCCCTTCCTCTTTGGGGAAATACCGACATAGCTTCAAGCGACATCAAAAGGAATTTCTGGCGCCTTTGTCGGGGAGGATCTTCATCATAACCAGGTTCCTAATCACAAATCGCATCTCCTCGCAATTTACATTATTTGCCATTTGCCTCTTGTTTTCCGCTCCCTCACTTCACAAAAATTTACCGTTTTATTCGCCTCTTTTTTCCGTTTGCCGTTTTCTTCCTGTATCTGTTTTTGTGTGTGAGATCTTATTTTCCGTTATGGATAATTACTCCTCTATTGCTTGCACCCCCGAGAACGAGGTTCTCAACTTTAAACAAAGGGGAGGAGAAAGTTTAAAAGATGCTTGGTAAATAATTTGCAATGCCCATAATAGATCCATCCGTAAGAAATCTACCATTGTGCTTCTGCGTTGTTTTTATGTTGGCATCACCACTTGGTATAGATTCATCCTTGATACGATTACTGGTGGAAATTTCTTAATGAGTCCTCCTTTTGATGCTCTTAAGGCTATGGGAAATTTAGTGGGCTCACCACCTCTTATGGTTAATGAAACAATTTTGAATCTTGAGCATGTTATGAAAAGACTAGATGCTATCGAAAAGAAAATGCTCACTGAAGATCATATGGAAACTATACATATAAAGCTACATAATTTTGCTACCAATCTTGGGTCAAAAGGAGGCGATATTTTTAAGTTGTTGAAAGAGAGGGGTACCTTAATCCATGAAAGAATAGAAGAAAGTCCGTCTCAGATCGGTAAATTGGAAGAAATCTTTAGTAATCTAAGCATGGCTTTTACTACCACTAAAATTATTGAGTAAACTCCCATAAAGAGTAGGAGATACAAAAACAAGGGTGCAAATTCTAGTGATAGCAATAAAGGAGATCTTAAGATGATCAGTATCCACCCTGATTTTGTTGAAGTGATAAGAGATCCTTTTTGCAAGAATGAAATCTTTAAATTTATTCCTAGAAGTGTTTCTATTGAAAGTCTTTATGTTAAATCTTTCAAGGATTCTAAGTGTTTGATTGAAGAGTTGGACAAAGATGACAAAACTTAGATCCTTGCTTTATGCCTAGCTAAGGGCGTAAAACTATATCGCTTGTTGTGAGGCAACCCAATGAATAAAATTTATTTTTGCTTTTTGCTTCCTGTTTTTGAGTGTTAGCACAATTACGATACGGTTATGATTGTGTTTTTTGTGTTTTAATTAGTGTTTGTGCCAAGTAAAGCCTTTAGGATCTTCTTGGGCAATAGTTGTTTGATCTTGCTGAAAAAATAGAAACTTTTACACTCACGAAAATAATTTTATTTTTTTACCAGCGAACGATAAAATACCCATTCCACTTGCAGTAGATCAATCTACAAATTTCTCATGTTTTCCTAATTTTTCAGAGTTTTTTGAGTTACATAAGTATTCAAAATAGTTATATTGCTACAGACTGTTCTGTTTTGACAGATTCTGTTTTCTTTGTGTTGTGTGCTTATTTTGATGGCTCTATGGTTTTCTTTGATGAGTTTTTGCCATAGAAAAGTTGGAATACAGTAGATATAATACAAAAACAAAATATGAATTGGTGTGATACATCACTTATAGTAGTGATTTATTATTGTTATACTAACGGATCTCACGAAGGCTTTGTTGAGTTTTGTGTGATTGAAGTTTTCAAGTTTTGGGTTATCTTACGATGGATGAAGGAAGGATTTAAGAGCCTAAGCTTGAGGATGCCCCAGAATCCCAAGCTATTATCCAAGAATGAGCAACCAACTAAGCTTGGGGATGCCCCTGAGTGGCATCTTCACTTTCTTCCAACAACTATCGGTATTTTACTCGACACTATATTTCTATTCGTCACATGATATGTGTTTTTCTTGGAGCATCTTGTATGCTATGTGTCTTTGCTTGTTTTATTTTGTGTTTTAAGTCATCAATCCTTGCTGGACACACCTATTTGAGAGAGCTAAAATTATGTCATGACTTGTTAGAATTGCTCTCTATGCTTCACTTAAATCTTTTATGAGCTAGGACTTGCTCTAGTGCTTCACTGATATCTTTTTGAGCATGGTGTGCTTAGTATTGTTGAAGAAATGCACTCTTGCTTCACTTAGATTTATTTGAGAGTTATACTCTCTTGCTTCACTTCAATTATTTTGAGAGAAAGAAAATTTGTTATGCTCATGATCTTCACTTATATTTGTTTGAGCTTATGAAAGGAAACACATGAAAATTAGTCCGAAAGTGATAGATATCCAAGAAGGATAAAGAAAGAAAAAAATGTCATGAAGATCATTGGATGAAATAAACTTGATTCTTCATAATAGTTTTGAGATATGATGATGTGATATGTGAGTCATCTTGATGAGTAATTATGCTTTAGTAGGAATATTGGTATTAAGGTTTGTGATTCCCTATGCATGCACGAAAGTTAATAATCAGGCAATGAAATTATATCCTACTTGTGGTTCATTATTCGATGTTAATTATGCTTAATGCTTGCTTATGAGATTATTCGTTTCATGGTTGGTCGCTTCCCAATCTTTTGCTAGCCTTCATTTTGCACTAAGTATGACCTCTACTTGTGCATTCAAAAACCTTTAAACCAGTTTTGCCACATGAGTCCACTATATTTATTCTTTTGCCGTTCTAAGCAAATTTGCATGTGCCAACTCTAATTTTCAAAATAAACTTCTCTTTTGTGTGTTTGTTTCACTCAAGGAGCGGTGAGGGGTGGCTAATATTTTCCATGCTAGATGTGTTATTCTCAAGATGAGTGTTTATTCACATGTCATTGCACGAGAGTAAGGAAAAGGTATTAGGGATGCCCAGTCCCGAAATGCAAAAATAAATGAATTAACTTTATATTGTCAAATAATAAATTCCTTGTAAAGTGTTGGTATGGAGGGCACCAGTGGGTACGGTTAGCCATGGAAAGTGAAAGTTATGGTGGAAAAAGGAATAAACTTTATTTTCTGTTTGGGAACCGCCTATGATATATCTATGCATGGAAAGTATTGGGAACTCTAACTCGTTTTCGTTGGTGGGATGGATACACCTCCCAAAATGTTTTTATCTCAAAATTTTCTCTTTGAGCTCTGGCACCTCTACAAATCCCTACTTCCCTCTACGAAGGGCCTTTCTTTTACTTTATGCAATTTTTATTTTGAGTCTCCATCTTCTCTTATGAAAGCACCAACTAGGAGGCAAGATGCTCATGCTTAAGTATTGGGTATAGTTAAAATTCGGGTGTGTTTTATGAATGGATCAATGTTTGAGCATGATGGGCTAGGGATAACTTATTTTTAGCGTTGATATTTTGAAAGACATGGTTGCTTCTTGATATGCTTAAGTATCTAAATTATTATGTCAAAACTAGACTATTGCTTTGAATCACATAAAAGTCCAATTGTCCATGCTATAAAGCAAAGAATATGATATGACATGATGAACATCACTCCACATCAAAAATTCTGTTTTTATCACATACCTACTCGAGGACGAGTAGGAGTTAAGCTTGGGGATGCTAATACGTCTCCAATGTATCTATAATTTTTGATTGTTCCATGTTGTTTTATTATCAATCTTGGATGTTTTATAATCATTTTATAGCCATTTTATACCATTTCTTTGTACTAACATATTGACATAGTGCCAAGTGCCAGTTGTTGTTTTTCCCATGTTTTTTACATCATAGAAAATCAATAACAAATGGAGTCCAAATGCGAGGGAACTTTACGGAGAATTTTGATGGGCCAGAAGGAACACAACGGGCCCTGGCTGCGTCTGGGGGTGCCCCGAGGGAGGCACAACCCACCAGGGCACGCCAGGAGGCCCAGGCGCGCCCTGGTGGGTTGTGGCCACCTCGGGTGCCCACCGGACCGCCTCTTTGCTCGATAAATACCCCAAAAATCCTAGAACCCGAGGGGAGTCGTCGAAATATTCGTCCAGCCGCCGCAGAGTCTAGAACCACCAGATCCAATCTAGACACCATCACGGAGGGGTTCACCACTTCCATTGGTGCCTCTCCGATGATGCGTGAGTAGTTCTTTGTAGACCTTCGGGTCCGTAGTTAGTATCTAGATGGCTTCATCTCTCTCTCTTGATTCTCAGTACAATGGTCTCTTGGAGATCCATATGATGTAACTCCTTTGCAGTGTGTTTGTTGGGATCAATGAACTTTGAGTTTATGATCAGATCTATCTTTTTATATCCATGAAATTATTTGAGTTTCTTTGATCTCTTTTATGCATGATCTCTTATAGCCTCGTATTTCTTTTCCGATATTTTGGTTTTGTCTGGCCAACTTGATCTATTTATCTTGTAATGGGAAGAGGTTCCTGTCGGTATCAAAACCGGCGGATCTCGGGTAGGGGGTCCCAAGCTGTGTATCATGGATCGATGGGTAACAGGAGACATGGGACACGATATTTACCCAGAATCGGGCCTTAAAACCCTATGCCCTGCTCTTCTTTATATTGATGGAGTATCAAGTACAGAGTTGATCTACCTTGAGATCATATGTTGTGGTCTAAAATCTAAGGGTATGATGAATAATATCATAATCCTCTATTGACTAGCCTGGCCTCGGCTTATATAACATACCAGAGGCCTAGGATAACAAGAGTCATAGTCGAATACATCGGTGGAGAGGAGTCCTTGTCTTGATCTCCAAGTCTTGTGGAATCTTCCTCGTATATGTCTTCGGCTGTCCGAACTGGCCCATGAGTAAACGGCCATGGGGGTCCTCGGCCCAATCCAACTGATCGGGAGATGATGTGGTGAGTACCCCTTAGTCCAGGACACCGTCAGTAGCCCCCAGAACCGGTCTTCAAGTTGGGGACGCTCCACGGTTCTTCCGAACTGTTCTTCGTCTTCGGTCGTCGGTCTTGAAAACTGGTTCAACAAATCTTCCCATCTTCTATGTTGAGGATTGCCAAGCTAAATCTGAAGATCTCACATGTCGGGTATCCGAGGAGCCCTTTAAGTCTTCGGCCTTTATAAATGCCTTGTTATTTTTATGCCAAACCTTGGGTTTGAAGTGTTCTCGGGCGGCAGTGTCCTCTTGCGTCCGAGCTGCAATGCCAGACTATATTCGAGGTATCTTTTGCAGACGAGCACCAACGCCGGACCGCTTCCGAGCTCCAACGCCGGAATGTATCCGAGCTCCAATGCCGGACTATGTCCAAGATCCAATGCTAGACTATATCCGAGGTGTCATAGATCACCTTGGTTCAAAAAAGTTGAAGGAGTTTAGCCGAGCTTACTGCCGGAAATTCCCTCTATGGAGCCAGCCACTTGTGCCCGAGCTTTATGCCGGACTGCTTCCGAGGTGGTGCACCACCCCGACCGTGGGCCGATTTTTGTCAATATTTTTGTTTGGTGCAATTTATTCTCTGCCGAGATATATAGCCAGTAGCCCTCAAGGTGTGTATCGGTCTAATACCCGAGATGCACCCGAAGGATGACATAAGACCGCCGATCCCAGTAGCCGCTGAGACTCAGGTTGATTTGCAAAACCGGCCTGAGGATCAACTCCTAGCTCGGCAGAATACTTCGAGACACAAAAAGCAATGTGCAAAGTCCTCGAGACTCAGGTTGGGTGCGGCCGACCAACCTGAGGATCATAATCTCCTCGAAAACTATATTGCACTTAAATTTTCTGCACTGGATTGCCAATGCAGTAGCCCCTGAGACGCTGGTCGGGTGGCAACACCAGATCAGGGGATTGATGTTCCCCTTTAATATTAGTAAATGATAAGCCCGAAGCCCAGTAGCCCCCGAGCCTTAATGCAGGCACGGGTGGCCGAATTAAGGATCGATATCCAGAGTAAAATCACAAATATGTGTAATGATTCTATGTATCCAAGTACTTTACATCATTAATGCTCAGATCCGCATTGTACAAAACTTTATTAACCGACCATCGGCTTCCACCTCCTCGGCCAGTAGCCGAGGAGTGTTTGTCCTACTTTATAAAGCCGTTATAAGGGCAAAGATTTATGGAAAACAAGGCAATCTGGCCATACGGTTTTATAAGCAAAGGTACGCGGAGAGATATGTTATATTACTTAATGTAAGAAACATCTTCTAAGGAAAATAGCCCCGCCATCAATTCCTTTCTTTGGGTCGTCATGCGTACCATGATCATGAAACCTCACTGAGGGAGTCCTGGATTAGGGGGTCTCTGGACAGCCGTACTATCTCCATTGGCCGGACTGTTAGACTATGAAGATACAAGATTGAAGACTTCGTCTCGTGTTCGGATGGAACTCTACTTGGCATGGAAGGCAAGCGAGGCAATACAAATATGTATATCTCCTCCTTTGTAACCGACCTTATGTAACCCTAACCCTCTCCGGTATCTATATAAACCGAAGGGTTTTAGTCAGTAAGACAACAATCACAACATACAATCATACCATAGGCTAGCTTCTAGGGTTTAGCCTCTCCGATCTCATGGTAGATCTACTCTTGTACTACCCATATCATCAATATTAATCAAGCAGGACGTAGGGTTTTACCTCCATCAAGAGGGCCCGAACCTGGGTAAAACTTCGTGTCCCCTGCCTCCTGTTACCATCCGGCCTAGACGCACAGTTCGGGACCCCCTACTCGAGATCCACCGGTTTTGACACTGACATTGGTGCTTTCATTGAGAGTTCCTCTGTGTCATCGCCATTAGGCTTGATGGCTCCTACTATCATCGATAGCGATGCGGTCTAGGGTGAGACTTTTCTCCCCGGACAGATCTTCGTATTCGGCGGCTTTGCACTGCGGGCTAATTCGCTTGGCCATCTGGAGCAGATTGAAAGCTACGCCCCTAGCCATCAGGTCAGATTTGGAAGTTTGAACTACACGGCCAACATCCGCGGAGACTTGATCTTCGACGGATTCGAGCCACAGTCGGGCACGCCACACTGTCGTGATGGGTATGACCCAGCTCTGCCGCCGAACAGTACCCCAGAAGCCGCGCCCGCATCAGCTCCGACCCTTAGTTCAGAGCCAACTGCGCCAATCGAGGACAGGTGGTTAGACACCGCCTCAGGGGCTGCAGTCTCAACGGCGATCGAGCCGAACACCAGCATACCCCTCTGCGCAGCCCGTGACTCCAAGGTGCCGGACTCTTTTTCTGACTTCGAACCGCCCGTGCCCCTGTCAATCGAATCCGATTGGGCGCCGATCATGGAATTCACCGCCGCAGATATCTTTCAGCATTCGCCCTTCGGCGACATTATGAATTCACTAAGGTCTCTCTCTTTGTCAGGAGAGCCCTGGCCGGATTATGGCCAACAGGATTGCGATGGGGACGATGAAGAAATTCGACGCCCACCCACCACCCACTTAATAGCCACTGTCAATGACTCAACCGACATGCTTGACTTCGACTCCGAAGACATCGACGGTATGGACGATGATGCGGCAGGCGGAGAGGAACCACCGCCCACAGGGCGCTGGACGTCCACTTCATCATATGACGTATACATGGTGGGCACACCAAAAGAAGACGACGACGAGGAACGGAAGGACGCACCGAAGGCTTGTTCCCTCGAGAAGCAGTCAAAGCGGCCCCAAATCCCGCCTCGGCAAAAATAACGATCATAGAGACCCAGCGTTGGAGCAAGGCGAACCACTGCCGGACCACAACAATGCGGAGAATCAAACCGAACAAATCAATTCAGTCAAAGATAATAGTCCGGGTGACATAACGCCAGACAGGCACCCAGAGCAGCAGAATGCCCGTCAAAGGCTTGTTGCCACCGTGAGGAGTCTGAAAAAGCAGAAGCAAAGGCTCAAGGCTGTGCAAGACACACTCCAACTCAGATGGAGTAAAGTACTCAACACAGCAGCGAGGTACGGCGACAATTGCCCCACCAAGAGCTACCCAAAGCAGAAGTTGCTACCTGAATTCGATGAGGAGGCCTCAGACCCCCCACAACCAAAAATCAAAACAGCCACCTGGCCGGATAGATGACCTCACGGCCAACATCGAGCGGCAAACAACGCCACTCACAAGCCAATACGCGATCCACTCGAGGGCTCGCACCAAAAGGACAGCGCAACCAGATCCATCTATGGACCACGCAAGCGCGCCCCAGCATACAATGTAACACAACAAACATCCGAACAACGCGGTACACCCAGATACAGGGGTGCCACACACCCCCTATGTTTCACCGATGAGGTGCTGGACCATGAATTTCCAAAGGGATTCAAACCCGTAAACATAGAGGCATACGACGGAACAACATACCCTGGGGTCTGGATTGAGGATTATATCCTCCATATCCATATGGCTTGAGGAGATGATCTCCATGCCATCAAGTACTTACCCCTCAAGCTCAAACGGCCAGCTCGTCACTGGCTTAAAGGCCTCCCCGAAAACTCCATCGGAAGTTGGGAAGAGCTCGAAAACGCTTTTCGAGCAAATTTCCAAGGGACTTATGTCCGACCTCCGGACGCGGACGATTTGAGTCATATAACTCAACAGCCCGGAGAGTCAGCCCGAAAACTTTGGAACAAGTTTCTTACTGAAAAGAACCAAATTGTCGACTGTCCGGACGCCGAAGCCTTGGCAGCTTTTAAGCATAGCGTCCGTGACGAATGGCTCGCCAGACACCTCGGCCAAGAAAAGCCGAGAACAATGGCAGCATTAACAAGCCTCATGACCCCCTTTTGCGTGGGTGAGGACAGCTGGCTAGCCAGATGCAGCACCAGCGACCCCAGTACATCTGAAGTTAGAGATGGAAACGGGAAATCACGGCGCAACAGCAGTAACAAACGCCGGAATAAAGAAGACAGCACGAAGAGCACGACAGTAAACACCGAATTCAAAAGCTCTCGGCCAGGTCAACAAAAGCCACCCTCTAAAGGCGCCAGAGACGAACTGTCTAGCCTAAACAAAATTCCGGACCAAATATGTCAGATCCATAGCACCCCTGGTAAACCTACTAATCATACCCACAGAGAATGTTGGGTCTTCAAGTAGTCCGGTAAGCTCAATGCCGTACACAAGGGGGAGGATACACCAAGCGAAGACGAGGATGAGCCTCTCAAGCAAGACACTGGGGAACAAAAGAAATTTCCACCATAAGTCAAAATAGTAAACGTGTTACACGTGATCAAGGGAAGAAACAAAACGGCACTCCCAGAAAAATACGCCCAAGGGCCTATCACCGAGGAGTCCTGCCACTGGTCTTCTCAACCGATCACTTTCGACCATCATGATTACTCAGCAAGTATCTGGCGTGCAGGATGGGCTGCCCTGGTATTAGACCCAATAATTGCAGATATCACTTCACACGAGTCTTGATGGACGGTGGCAGCAGTCTAAACCTGATTTATCAGGATACAATCCGCGAAATGGGGATAGACCCAACAAAATTTTTCCATAGCAATACTACCTTTAAAGGAGTAACGCCAGGCCCTTGGGCTCATTGCACGGGCTCCTTGCTGCTAAAAGTTATATTCGGCTCCCCAGATAACTTCCGTAGCGAACATTTAACCTTCCACATCGCTCCGTTCCAAAGTGGCTACCAAGCACTACTCGGATGCGAAGCTTTTTCTCGCTTTAATGCAATACCGCACTACGCTTCCCTCACACTCAAGATGCCCGGTCCACGTGGCATCATTACAGTAAATGGAAATACTAAGCGATCTTTGCGTGCCGAAGAGAATGCGGCTGCCTTGGCAACCGCACACTAAAAACGGCCTCACCAACTAAATCATTTAATAGGTCGTCAAGACCTCGGACACGGTTAGACGAGTCCGGCACAGCTATATGTAATTCATACCAGATCAATGGCCGGCATGTGTTTCACTTCGTTCCTATGTCTGTCCCTTTGGGGAAATGTCACGCGGTGACTTCTGGAGTCCTGCCTAGCCTGCTACAGCCTGGGTTCCCCGGAGTCCTGTTAGCCCAGTGCTACAGCCCGGATTCACTCGCTGATGACCGACATTCTCGATGTGATTCATGTATGCCTGTCTCCATAGGTCTGTGCCGCTTTGGGTTCACGACTAGCCATGTCGACCCGGGTTCTCTGTCATATGGATGCTAGCGACACTATCATATACGTGAGCCAAAAGGCACAAACGGTCCCGGGCCATGGTAAGCCGACACCCGTGGGGATACCGTGCGTGAGGCCGCAATGTGATATGAGGTGTTACCGGCTAGGTCAATGTGACTTGGAATCGGGGTCCTGACACCACAAGGGCCGCGGGCACGCCTGAAGGGTATCCACGTGCTGCTTCATGAATTCTTTGACGATCATAGCCCCCGTTAGCTTCGCCACCCTTGAGTCACCAGGCCTCAGGTCGGCGGTCATCCTCTCCAACAGCTACACCGCCCGAGAGTTGGTAAGCTTCACATGAAGCCACCCCTCTTGGGACACAGGCATCTCCGTTGGCAGCACCAGCCGGGGGTTGGCGCACTTGGCGTCCATCAAGACCCACTTGCTCCTGAAGCCCTCGGCCTTCTTCCCGGCCTTCGAGATGGCGTTGGTCTTGTTGGCCGCGACGAAGCCAACACACCCAGAGCAGTGGCCCTCCTTGATCCGGAGGGAAGAAGAAGTGGCACAGCAGCGCCGACGGACGACATCACTCCAACATACGCCTCACAGTAGAAGGCAAAGATCGATAGGAGGAGGATGGAGTTGGGATGAAGATGGAGAGTGTGGATCTTGTAATGGCTAAGGACGGAGTAGAAGAAGTCGGAGAAGGGGGGAACCAGCCCAGCAACGATGCTGCTCATAAAGAAGGGGTAGAAGGTGCTGCCTGAGACCTCCGGCTCGGTGGAGCCAGCCCAGAGCATAGTCTTCCTTTTCTCATCACCCTCCGCTGTCATCAGGAGCACGACGGCAAGGTTCTTCTCCGAAACGCTCGGCGCATCGAGCACCGGCTTGTACCAAGACGATGAGGGAGTGGCCCGAGCTTTCTTGGGCGCCATTGGCGGCAGGCTTGAAGGAGGATCCGGGTGGATCTGGAGTCTTTAGAAGCAAGGAGCGAGAAAGGGGATCTAGGGCAAGGAGATGGAAAGCAATGAAGGCAAATGCAGCCCACGCCAGCCTTTTTTCAATCAGGCAGTTGCCGAGGCAGCATGGGGAAGCGGAGACGCCCACGTCCCATCAATCGCCACACGTCAATCGAGGCTGCAGGCTGTTGGGGCCCGCGGCGCTCCGCACTTGCCCCTTGGCCTCACCTCGAAGCCAAGTTCGAGCGCGCCTTGGGCCCGGGGACTACTGTCGGTGTCCTAGGAACGGGGGTCCCCAGACTTGCCTGCCTGCGGCCCATGACGTGGCTCCACTAGCAGCCCTGTACGGTCCATCTTCATAAGCAAACACTCAAGACCCTCGCGAGGGGCCAAGCCTCGTGAGGCGGACGACGCAAGACCTCCTCAGGGGCGGCCTCACCAGTCTGGCTTGCGAGGGGCGGAGAGATCAAGGCGGGGGGCACCTCGCGAGGTCCCTGTGACACAAGCCATGGCGACCAAGGCCAGGCGGGCGCTAGCGCGCGCAGTGTACTCCTTTCCTCTTTGGTGCTAAAGAGGCAAGCACAGGTGAGGAGTCCCGAGGCATCAGGCAAAGGTTTCCATATCGGTGCCACCAAGACCAAGACCAGCAGGACGGCATGATAGAGGTCACCATGGAGCCCAGGACGGTGTCACCACCAGAACCTTTGGTAGGCGAATACCACCTTTTGTCGGGATAACTTGTACTAGTTGTCTCCCTTCAAATTTGGCTGTTGTTGGATCCCTTCCCGCCTACATTTGGGAAGAGGACCATGGCCTCTATAAATAGGACTAGCCACCACCGTAGTCGAGGATCGGCTCATCTTGGATTGGATCCACTCCACCAAGGCCATCTCACCAGTTCATCGAGCTCAAGGACACCTCACCTCAGGAGGCTGTTCTTCCCTTGTACTCGTTCATCCTCAGCCCAAGAGGCAATCCACCACACCACACTGGAGTAGGGTATTACACAACAACGGTGGCCCGAACCAGTATAAACCCTGTGTCCTTTGTTATACGAGTTCGACGTGCTGAGCTTTGAGATCGTGGTGAGAGCGTGAGCTAGGGGGGGGGAGATCTTCGTGCGCACCCCAGAGTTCGAACCTCAAGGGTTTTACCAGAACCCGAAATCCGACAACAGGTATGACTATCTTGATTCTATCGTAAAATCGTCATGGATGTACATGCATGACAGAAAACGTGACCTACTATGACAAACACGTATCATCATGGAAGTGTATTTTTTTGTAGTGTTATCAGGCTGAAGCCTTTTGACATAAGTGTCGCAACCCCAAACTTCAAGAAACGACAGCTTAGGTTTCTTACCAAACCATAGTTCATATGGTGTTGTCTCAACGGATTTAGGTGGTGCCCTATTTAACGTGAATGCGGCTGTCTCTAATGCATAACCCCAAAATGATAGTGTTAAATCAGTAAGAGGCATCATAGAACACACCATATCTAATAAAGCACGATTATGATGTCCGGACACACCATTACGCTGTGGTGTTCCAGGTGGCGTGAGTTGTCAAACAATACCACGTTGTTTTAAATGAAGGCCAAACTCGTAACTCGAATATTTGCCTCCACGATTAGATCGTAGAAACTTTATTTTCTTGTTACGATGATTCTCCACTTCACTCTGAAATCCTTCTTGTTACGATGATTCTCCACTTCACTCTGAAATTATTTGAACTTTCAAATATGTTAGACTTTTGTTTCATCAAGTAGATATACCCATACCTACTCAAATCATCTGTGAAGGTCAGAAAATAACAATACCCGTCGTGTGCTTCAACACTCATCGGACCGCATACATCGATATGTATTATTTCCAATAAGTCATTAGCTCGCCCCATTGTTCCGGAGAACAGAGTTTTAGTCATCTTGCCCATGAGGCGTGGTTCACAAGTATCAAATGATTCATAATCAAGTGATTCCAAAATCCCATTTGCATGGAGTTTTTCATGCACTTTACACAAATATGACCTAAACGGCAGTGCCACCAATATGTTGCACTATCATTATTAACTTTGCATGTTTTGGCATCAATATTATGAATATGTGTATCACTACGATCGAGATTCAATAAACCATTCACATTGGGTGTATGACCATAGAAGGTTTTATTCTTGTAAATAGAACAACAAGTATTCTTTGGCTTAAATGAATAACCATATTGCAATAAACATGATCAAGTCACATTCATGCTCAATGCAAACACCAAATAACATTTATTTAGGTTCAACACTAATCCCGAAGGTAGAGGGAGTTTGCGACGGTGCTCGTATCAACCTTGGAATCACTTCGAACACACATCGTCACCTCGCCCTTAACTAGTCTCTGTTTATTCTGCAACTCCTGTTTCGAGTTAATAATCTTAGCAACTGAACCGGTATCAAATACCCAGGGGCTACTATTAATACTAGTAAGGTACACATCAATAACATGTATATCAAATATACCTTTGTTCACTTTGCCATCGTTCTTATCCGCCAAGTATTTGGGGTAGTTCCATTTTTGGTGACCATTTCCTTTGCAGTAGAGGCACTCAGTTTCTGTCTCGGATCCAGCTTTGGGCTTCTTCATGGGAGCGGCAACTTGCTTGCCATTCTTCTTGAAGTTCCCTCTCTTTCCATTGCCCCTTTTCTTGAAACTAGTGGTCTTGTTAACCATCAACACTTGATGCTATTTCGTGATTTCTACCATCGCCGATTTCCTCACCGCGAGGAGATCGGCAATCATTTTCATCATCCCTTGCATATTATAGTTCATCATGAAGTTCTAGTAGCTTGGTGATAGTGACTAGAGAACTTTGTCAATCACTATCTTATCTGGAAGATTAACTCCCACTTGATTCAAGCGATTGTAGTACCCAGACATTTTGAGCACATGCTCACTGGTTGAGCTATTCTCCTCCATCTTGTAGGCAAAGTACTTGTCAGAGGTCTCATACCTCTTGACACACACATGAGTCTAAAATACCAATTTCGGCTCTTGGAACATCTCATATGCTCCGTGGCATTCAAAACATTTTTGAAGTCCTGGTTCTAAGCCGTAAAGCATGGCGCACTAAACTATTAAGTAGTCATCATATCAAGCTTGCCAAACGTTCATAACGTCTGCATCCGCTCCTGCAATAGGTCTGTCACCTAGCAGTGCATCAAGGACATAATTCTTCTATGCAACAATGAGGATAATCCTCATATCACGGACCCAGTCCGCATCATTGCTGCTATCATCTTTCAACTTATTTTTATCTAGGAACTTATCAAAAGTAGGGGAGCTATATTGTGAGCTATTGATCTATAACATAGATATGCAAAAACTATTAAGACTAAGTTCATGATAAATTTAAGTTCAATTAATCAAATTACTAGTGAAATCCCACTTAAATTAACATCCCTCAAGTTATTTAAGTGATACATGATCCAAATCAACTAACCCATGTCCGATCATCACGTGAGATGGGGTAGTCATCAATGGTGAACATCTCTATGTTGATCATATCTACTATATGACTCATGTTCGACCTTTTGGTCTCCGGTGTTCCGAGACCATGTCTGTACATGCTAGGCTTGTCAAGTTTAACCCAAGTATTCTACATGTGTAAATCTGTCTTACACCCGTTGTATGTGAACGTAGAGTCTATCACACCCGATCATCACGTGGTGCTTCGAAACAACGAACTTTCGCAACGGTGCATACTCGGGCAGAACACTCTTATCTTGAAATTTAGTGAAGGGATCATCTTATAATGCTACCGCCGTTCTATGCAAAATAAGATGCATAAAGGATAAACATCACATGCAATCAAAATATGTGACATGATATGGCCATCATCTTGTGCTTTTGATCTCCGTTGCCAAAGCATCGTCACTGGCTTGACACCTTGATCTCCATCGTAGCGTCGTTGTGTCGAGGTTGTCACGCCAACTATTGCTTCTACAACTATCACGAACGCATAGTGATAAAGTAAAGCAATTACATGGCGCTTGAACTTCATACAATAAAGAGACAACCCGAAGGCTCTTGCCGATTGTCGATATTACAAAACATGATCATCTCATACATCAACATATATCACATCATATCTTGACCATATCACATCGTAGCACGCCCTGCAAAAACAAGTTAGACATCCTCTACTTTGTTGTTGCAAGTTTTACGTGGCTGCTATGGGCTTCTAGCAAGAACCATTCTTACCTACGCAAAAACCACAACGGTGTTTCATCAAGTTTCCTATTTTAACATTCTTCAAGGACCGGCCGTAGTCAAATTCGATTCAACTAAAGTAGGAGAAACAGACACCCGCCAGCCACCTTTATGCAAAACTAGTTGCATGTATGTCGATGGAACCGGTCTCATGTGCGTGGACATGTAAGGTTGGTCTGGGCCGCTTCATCCATAATACTGCCGAATCAAAATAAGACTTCGGTGGTAAGAAGTATGACTATCACCGCCCACAACTCCTTGTGTTCTACTCATGCATATCATCTATGCATAGACATGGCTCAGAAACCACTGTTGGGAAATGTTGCATGGAAAGCAAAAAATATTCTACCACACGCAAGATCTATCAAGGAGATGCATAGCAGCGAGAGGGGAGAGTGTGTCTACATACCTGATACGTCTCCAACGTATCTATAATTTTTGATTGTTCCATGCTGTTTTATTATCAATCTTGGGGTTTTTATAATCATTTTATAGCCATTTTATATCAGTTTTTGGTACTAACCTATTGACATAGTGCCAAGTGCCAGTTGCTGTTTTTTTTCATGTTTTTTACATCGCAGAAAATAAATATCAAACGGAGTCCAAATGCCATGAAACTATACAGAGAATTTTTATGGGCCAGAAGGAACACAACGGGCCCTGGCTGTGCCTGGGGGTGCCCCGAGGGAGGCACAACCCACCAGGGCGCGCCCTGGTGGGTTGTGCCCACCTCGGGTGCCCCCAGACCGCCTCTTTGCTCTATAAATACCCCAAAAATCCCAGAACCCTAGGGGAGTCGACGGAATATTTATCCAGCCACCACAGAGTCCAGAACCACCAGATCCAATCTAGACACCATCATGGAGGGGTTCACCACTTCCATTGGTGCCTCTCTGATGATGCGTGAGTAGTTCTTTGTAGACCTCTCGGTCCGTAGTTAGTAGCTAGATGGCTTCATCTCTCTCTCTCTCTCTTGATTCTCAATACAATGGTCTCTTGGAGATCCATATGATGTAACTCTTTTGCGGTGTGTTTGTTGGGATCGATGAACTCTGAGTTTATGATCAGATCTATCTTTTTATATCCATGAAAGTATTTGAGTTTATTTGATCTCTTTTATGCATGATCTCTCTTATAGCCTCGTATTTCTTCTCCGATATTTGGGTTTTTTCTGGCCAACTTGATCTATTTATCTTGCAATGGGAAGAGGTTCCCGATAGTGGGTTCGATCTTACGGTGCTTGATCCCAGTGACAGAAAGGGAACCGACACGTATGTATCATTGCTACTAAGGATAAAAAGACATGAGTCAGTCTACCGCCATATAGATAAACGGGTCTTGTCTACAACATGTCATCGTTCTTATTGCATTACTCCGTTTTTCCATGAACTTAATACACTAGATGCATGCTGGATAGCGGTCGATGTGTGGAGTAATAGTAGTAGATGCAGGCAGGAGTCGGTCTACTAATATTAGACGTGATGCCTATGTAATGATCATTGCCTGGATATCCTCATAATTTGTCGGTGTTCTGGGAACGGGGGTCCCCAGACTTGCCTGCCTGTGGCCTGCGGCGTGGCTCAAAGGGGGGCCCAGCATGGCCCATCTTCATCAACACAGACCCAAGACCCTCGCGAGGGGCCAAGCCTCGCGGGGCGGATGACACGGGGCTTCCTCAGGCACGGCCTCACCAGGCTGGCTCGCGAGGAGGCGGAGAGATCAAGGCGGGGTACCTCACGAGGTGCCCGTGACACAAGCCATGACGACCAAGGGCGCCAGGTGGGCGCCAGCCCGCGCAGTGTCCTCCTTTCCCCTTTGGTGCAAAGGGGGCAAGCGCAGCCGCGGGGTACCGAGGCATTAGGCAAAGGTTGCCATTTCGGTGCAACAAGACCAAGACCAGGAGGACTGCAAGAAGAAGGTCATCGTGGAGCCCAAGACGGCGTCACCACCAGAGCTTTGTGCAGGCGAGGACCAACTTTAGTCAGGATAAGTGTACCAGATGTTCCACTTCAAAATGGCCAATTGTTGGCGCCCTTCCCGGTCAATATTTGGGGAGAGGCCCAGGGCCATTGCCTATAAATAGGACCAGCCACCCACAGGGAAAAGAGGGGGTTCGAGATCGAGCATCGAGGATCAAGGATCGGATCGAAATCATAGAGAAAGAGAAGGGTGACTGAACTCTCCTAGCAGTTCGTCCCCCCCCCAGCCAAGAACAGACCCTCGCGAGGCTGTTCTTCCTTGTATTGTTCATCATCATCAACCCAAGAGGCAATCCACCACACCACACATTGGAGTAGGGTATTACACCACAACGGTGGCCCGAACCAGTATAAATCCTGTGTTTCTTGTGTTGTTCTTTCCTTAGCTTAGATCTTAGCGAGGCGGAGGGGTGCATGTAGGTAGGAGGCGAAATCTCCGCGCGCACCCCAGTGTTCGAACCTCAAGGGTCTGCCGGAACCCGAAATCCGACATTTGGCGCGCCAGGTAGGGGTGCGCCGGAATTCGTCTTCCACCACCCCGTTCTCCTCCGACCATCGCGCCCATGTCTGATGCTCGTCGGGCCCGCGCCGAGCGCCGAGCCGCTCTCGCTTCCCGCGTCGCCCAGATGGCTTCTGTCGGCGGGCGTCCTCGCCGTTCCCCGTCACCTGCCGTCAACGCCGCCACCGGCCCGGCGGGGGACAAGCAGCAAGCATCGTCTCAGCATCCGTCAGTGCGGCAAGACAGCCGCACCGCTACTCCCTCGCTCACCCCAGCTGGTTCTTCGTCCCACGCGCTCCGCGCACCCATGGAGGCTCGAGCTGCGCTCATCGCGGCAAACGAGTTCCTGCGCTACCATCCCGTCGATGATGTCTATGAAGAATGGCTCGACCGCATCACCGAGCTCGTCCACGCCGCAGGGGGCTCTCCTGTGCCGTCCGTCCTGCTGCACAGCACCCCGCCCCGCACAGGCGACGAGGCTCCGGCGGCGTCCCGGCCGCCTCCTCCTCAAGTAGGCGCCATGGCTCCAAGGCGCGTGGCCCCTGGGCGGAAACCGCTCCGTCAGGTGCCAGCGCGGCAAGAGTAGAGCTGCCAAGAAGTCCCTCGCCCGCAAGAAGCTGCCCAGGCGCTCCCTGCTCCAGCACGTCGCGACCATGCTATTGCTCCCGCATGCCAAGACCCCGCGCTGCTCCCAACTGTAGCGCGTGGGGGCATGCAATACCAAGCTCTTCGTCACCCAAGGCCTCCCATGGCCACAGCAGGCTACCGTGCATTCACCGCCGAGCTACGTAGCGTCGCGTGGCCCGGCAAGTTAGAGCCAGGCCTGCCTCCTCATTACGACGGCGTGGCCGACCCTGCGATGTTCCTCCAGCTCTATGAGCTAGGCATCGAAGCTGCCAACGGAGACGAGAAGGTCATGGCGAACTGGTTTCCCATGGCGCTCAAGGACGGGGCCCGCACATGGCTCCTGAACCTGGCTCCAGGCACGATCTCCTCCTGGGACGAGATGTGCACCCGCTTCATCGCCAACTTCCAAGGTACTCGCGACCGCCCACCCGCCATGAGCGACATGCGCCGCATCAAGCAACAACCCGGGGAGACCCTGCAGAAGTACATCCAGCGCTTCAACAACGCACACCTCAAGATTCCCAAGGTGACTGAGGAGGCCATCATCTCAGCCTTCTCCGATGGCGTGCGCGATTTCAAGATGAAGGAGGAGCTGGTGATGCATGAAGACCTGTGCACTTCCTTGGAGCTGTTCAACTTGGCAACCAAGTGCGCCAGGGCTGTGGAAGGGCGTCTCTCCCTCCTCGAGCTGCCTGCCGCAGACCCAGAAGAGAAAAAGCCCAAGGCCAAGGATGTGAAGCGCAAGGGGGCTGCCATGCTCGCGGCAGAACCAGACACCAAGCGGGGCAGAGATCTGCCCGAACCTCCCAAGGGCAGTCGGTACTGTGTGTACCACGACCTCCACACCCACAACACCAACGAATGTCAAGAGCTCCGAGCCGTGCGAGAAGGAAGGATCGGCCGTTGCCCCGACCGCGGTGACCGGGGATACGGTCGAGGAGGAGGAAGGAACGCAGGACGCTGGGAAGACCGCGGCCCACGCCAAGGGTGGCGCGATCTACCTCGCGAGGATCGCTGGCAAGATCCGCCTCGCGAGGGAGACTGGAGGGATCAGCCTCGCGAGGATTGCCCGCAAGGCAACGCAGGCCTCCCTCCGCTACCGCCGCAGCCAAGGAGAAACGAGGACCGCCACCAGGACGAGGGGGCTGGGGGCTTCCAGGAGCCGCGCGCGATCGCCTGCATCCTGGGCGGGGCTCAAGCCCCAGCCTCTCAACGCATCTTCAAGCAGTTCGCCCGCGAAGTGAATGCAGTCCTTCCCAAGCTCGAAGCCATGCTCCCTCTCAGGTGGTCGGCGTGCGCCATCACGTTCAGCTCAACAGATCAGCTCAAGTGTGCGGCTACAGCCGGGGTCCTCCCGATGCTTTGTTCCCCAATCATCAGCAACGTGATGGTCACTAGGACCCTCATCGATGGCGGGGCAGGGCTCAATGTCCTGTCCATGGAAACATTCAACAATCTCCAAGTGCCCTACAGCCAGCTTCAGCCAGCCAAGCCTTTCTCCGGAGTCACCAACGGCTCCACGGTCCCGATTGGGCAGGTCTGCCTCCCTGTCACCTTCGGGGCACGCGACAACTACCGCACCGAGCTCATCGACTTCGACGTCGCTCACATTCGCCTGCCGTACAACACCATCCTTGGGTACCCAGCGCTGGCCAAGTTCATGGTCATAACTCACCACAGCTACAACGTCCTCAAGATGCCAGGAAGTGGCGGAGTCATCACGGTGCCCTGTGAAGAGAAGGACGCGGTGTGTTCCCTGGAGCGAGCCTTTTAGGCCGCGTCACTGGAAGACCCGGATCGCGGAAGCAGGAGGCTTCCCGAGACCGCCCCCAAGAAGAAGAAGACATCGTCCGGCCCGGCCCCTCAGGAGGCAGGCCCCTCAGGGCCCGCGCCTGCCCAGGGGGAACCTCCTTCCATCACATAGGAAAGCGCGCCCGGCACCCTCCTCAGGCAGGGCTCGGGGGCTCTCCCCTGGAGGGCCACCGACCTGGCTAAGGTCACGAGGGAGGCGCTTGGGCACCACATGGAGGCGTGTTTCGAAGCACGTTTCCTTCAAGAAGGAGAAAGGAAAGGAGAGCCAGACCCTCAGGAGTTCGTCAGCAAGGCCATTCAGGAGCTACAGGAGTCAAGAGTCATGAAAGGCGGCCACCGCCTACCAGCAGTGGCTCCCCATCCAGGCGAGGATGGTGGACTGTGCGTCTGCATCGACATACCAGGGCTCAATCGAGTCGCCTCTCTGGAGCGCCTCTGGCCCTCGCGAGTGGGGCGCTGCGGAGGTCCACCCCACAGCTACGTTCGCATGCCTTACGGTTTGCCGAACGCGGCTGCCACATACCAGCGCCTCATGAGGGGCATCATGGAGGCACAAGAGGCCAGGCGTTCCGCAGCCCTGGCGGAGATGGAGATGGTCCGCGAGGAGCCACCAGCGCCTCTGGAGCCTCCCGAGGCCCCTAGGCCAGGGGGCTCGTGAGGTTCGGCTTCCGCAGCCCACCGAGTCTGCTACACCAACGGTCCTTCGTCCTCAACATCATCACGTGACATCTTTCAAGTTTCATTTCCAGCTGGGAGCGCCCCCCAGGGCTGCATTATTCCCAGGCCGCGTGGGTCCGTCCCTACGGCATGTACCCCTTTTATTTCATGTTGTTAGATTACCTTGTTGGGGGCGCCCCTCAGGCTGCATCATCCCCAAGTCGCTCGGGCCAGACCCAGCGGCATGTATCCCTTTTGCATTTATTTCCGGTTATGCGTTCGACCCACCATGCTTGATTATTTGATGCCGGTCCACGGCACCTCTTCTTCTCCATGCTGACCACTTGCACGTTAAAGGGGGGGTACCTGAGCATCGCGACTTAGGGCTCTTACTGGCTCTCCAGCCCTCACCCTCTGGCCTTGTCCACGGCATCGCGACCTGGCATACCAGCGACGGCTGAGACCAGCTCGAGGGCCGGGACCCGAGGACGTAGAGTGCTGGCATCTAACCAAATTTGCAGGGACACATCACAAGATAAGGCCCAGTGCCAGGCGCAACCCGCCTAGAGGTTGAGTCCCGCGCTGGCTCACGGGTGCCCAGATACACCTCGCCAAGCCCTACCGTGCCAGCCACGTGTCAGGGCGGGGCTGTACATGCCCCGGGGGCTCCTCCCGGAGGGTGGGGCCCCTCCCACGTACCAGTGGAAGTACCATGCTCCGCGCTGGCTGACGACACTGCCGAGGAGCGGCTATGCCCGTACACATACGGAAGCGCTATGCTCCGCGCTGGTGATAAACAACTGAGGGTGGCCCCCGGGCCGCATCAACCTCAGGGAGCCCAGAGCTCAGTGTCTAGCCTCATCGTAACGCCTCCCCTCGGGAGTGCCGCGTGAGGGGGCTGGGCATAGGGGCTGCGCCTGTGTCACGCCCAGACGCACGGCGCCCAGCCAGGCCCCCCAGGACTGGTTCGTCACGCGTCTCTCCCCGAGCGGAGCCAAGGTACGAAGGCCATTTGAGCGTCAAGGGGGACTCTTGAGCATCGCGACTCAGGAGCCTAACTGGTCACGTAGCCCATCACTCCTTAGTTCTGAAAGTCTAACGGCGGTAGAGGTATGCGCGCGGCCGGGCTCTGCAGACGTAGAACGGTAGATCCACCCACATCATACCTCCCTAATTGTTGTTCGTGCGCCAAGGGGGACTCCTGAGCATCGTGACTCAGGAGCCTAACTGGTCATGTAGCCCCTCACTCCTTAGTTCTGAAAGGCTAACGGTGGTTGAGGTATGCACGCGACCAGGCTCTGCAGACGTAGAAAGGTAGATCCACCCACATCATACCTCCCTACTTGCTGTTCATGCGCTAAGGGGGACTCCTGAGCATTGCGACTCAAGAGCCTAACTTGTCACGTAGCCCCTCACTCCTTGGTCCCGTCCTGGTTTCCGGTCGGGGCTAACGGCGGCTGAGGTATGCGCGGGGCCGGGCTCTACCGGCGTAGAACATAAGCAAGTAGGAAGGAAGAGCGTAAATCTCAAGGAATTCAAAAGCAAATATTATAGTCCACACTGTTATCTCAATGCCAAACGCAAGTTTAAACGCCTCCCCGAGGCATGATACATGTGCAGGAATTAAAGGCAGGACAGGAGCCACAACGGAGTCACTTGTCGGCGGCGGAGCAGCGCGGAGTGGGTTCGCCTCATGGAGCAGTGGGGTCGGCAGCGCCTTGCTTCGGCTTGGTGCTGAAGGCCCGGAACTTCCCCAGCAGAGCCTCCACGCGACACTTCACGGCCTCGGCAGCGGCAGCGGCACGCTCGCCGCTTACTGGCTCCAGCAGGCTGTCGAGGTCGACGCCGGGACCGCGAAGGTAGATGTGGGTGAGGACCCGTGTCAGCGCTGCAGAAGACAGGACACGCGCCTCGGCCTCAGCCTTGGGGCCAACGCTAAGGGCGACATCTTCAAGAGCACGAACCAGGAAGGGAAGCAGCTTGGCGGGGCCGTCCTTGGCGCCAGCCAGCGGGCTCTCCAGGCCGCTGTCGTAAAGCGTCCTCAGCGAGGAGCGAGCCTTCGCCTCCATCTCCGTGAAGGCCACGCGGTCCTCTGCAAGAACCAGAGCCTTGTCGTCCAGCTCGGCCTTCCTCGCCCCCAACTCCTGCTCCAGCGCGCCTAGGCGGTCGCGGCGCTTCCTGAGCTTGACCTCCCTCTCCTTTACGGCCGCCTCGCGAGCCTTCACGCCTTCTTCCTACTCTTGGCGAAGGCAGACCTCTTTTGCGAGCTGGCCCCGCAGGCCTTGCAGCTCGTCCTCCAGCGCCTTGCAGCGACCACGGACGTCAACCACCTCCCCCAGGGCTACATCACAAGCAGCCTTCGCCTCAAGGACAGCCTGCTTCTCATCATCGCAAGCTGTCGAGGCCTGGACAAGCGCCGCCTAACTCGAAGCGTCGGAGCGAATCCATCCTGAAGCCAGCTCCAAGCGCCCGGCCACCAAGCGAGGGTCGGTGCCAAGAAGATCCTGCCGCAGCCGGTCCAGCTCAGCAGCAGCACGATCCAAAACGGCAGGAGGAGTCGGAAAGACAGCAGTCGGTGGAGTAGAAGGAGAAGGCGGCAGCGCGGCCACAACATCCTGAGGCGGAGTCTGCTGCGCCCCAACGGCTGTAGTGGCGGCAGTAGGCAAAGGCACCACGGGAGTCACTTGGGCCATGGGGGCTGAGCTCGCCCCCGCCGGCTCAGCCAGGCCTCGCGAGGACGACCGGGCAGGAGAAGCCCGTGCGTCGCGGTCACCCTCCTTCGCGGGCAGAGGCGCTGCCACAGATGGAACCTCAGGAGCTCCCTTCGGCTTCTTTGCTGCGGGCGCCAGCCTATCCAAGAGATGCGGACGTCAAGCCTCAGAAGCAGAACAAGAAATAAAGACAAGAATCAAGCACTTACGGGTCATCGCCAGTGAGCTCAAGCGGCCTCCGGCCAAATTTGAAGCCTGAAAGCCGGCTAGAAGGGTCAACCTCCGGAAGCTTGGAAGCGGAAGGTGCGTCTGCGGTCCACCTCGAGGCCGGGGCAGACCCGCGGGAGATCAGCCCGGTCCTGTCCTTCTTCGGGATCGGGGGCAAGCTCCCACTGTCCTGCTCGTCATCAGCCTCATCGTCATCGCTCGGAGAGAGGCGGAGAATGCGGGACCTGCGCCGGGGGAGGGGAGCCCTCGACTCTCCGCCAGTCGCCTCAGAGTCAGGCCCTTTTTCCCGCTCCCCTCCTTCCTCCTCTTCGTTGGAGTCGTCGGAGGGCACGTCCACCGGTTCCTCGGGAGTTTCCATGGGCACGGGCCCGTCCCTGTTGAAGACGGGCATGGACTCCACTACCTGCTCCCAGTCGTCGCGGAGGAACAAGGGCGTATGAGCGCCCTCCAACCTCGCCACATGGTCCCCGACCAGAGATTGGAGGACCGCAGCTAGATCTCCATCGGCCAAGGCCGCGGGGCTCGGATGGGGCCTCCACATTGGAAGTGAGTACTGCCGAAGCGGAGCCAGCTGGTGCTCCAGGAATTCCCTCAGCAGCGACGCGCCGGTCAGCTTCGCCGCCGCCATGTTGGCCGGCCTCAGATCCGCGTCCATCTTCTCCAACACCAGCTCACGCGGGGGTCCGCGAGCTCCGCTCGGCCCCAATCGCTGGAGCTCGTGGGTTGCTCCGTGGGCAAGATCAGCCGAGGGTGGATGCGCCCAGCATCTGCCAAGACCCACTTGCTCCTGAAGCCCTCAATCCTTTTCCCGGCGTTCGAAATGGCAATGGCGCCACCGTACGCGATGAAGCTTGCGCACGCGGAAGCAGGACCGCGAGAGGTCCGGAGGTAGAAGTAGTGGCGCGACAAGGCCACCGAGGGCTACACCCCTACATGAGCCTCGCAGTAATAGGCGAAGATCGCCAGGAGAAGGACGGAGTTGGGGTGGAGATGCAGAGCCTGTAGCTTATAATGGCAGAGGACAGAGAAGAAGAACTCGGAGAAGGGAGGCACCAGGCCAGCAGCAACGGCACTTACGAAGAACGGATAGAAGGTGCTCCCTTGACCCTCAGGGGTGGCGGAGCCGGCCTTGAACACCTTCGCCCCGTCGATGCCCCACGCCGCCGCCATCCGGCGCAACCGGGCGAGGCTCGCCTCCGACACGTTCGGCGAGTCCAGGGCAGACGAGTACCAAGCTACGGCCGGGGACTGACGAGGCGCCATGGCTTCCTAGGTCACGCAGTCGGAGTGGATCTAGAAATTTTGGAGGAAGGAAGGAGAGGCGCAAGAAAGGGGATCTGAGCAGCAACCGGAGAAAGCAAAAAGCAAATCCTAGGCGGATGCCGCTCCTTTATCAACTCGCGCGGTTGCTAAGGTGCTCACGTCCAATCAACCGCCACGCGGCGCCTAAGACCGCAGGCTGTTAGGGCCCGCGGCGCTTCGCTCTTGCCCTTCCGCCTCCCTGCACGGCCAAATCCGGGCGCGCCTTGGGCCCGGGGGCTACTGTCGGCGTTCTGGGAATGGGGGTCCCCAGACTTGCCTGCATGCGGCCTGCGGCGTGGCTCAAAGGGGGGCCCAGCACGACCCATCTTCATCAACACAGACCCAAGACCCTCGCGAGGGGCCAAGCCTCGCGGGGCAGACGACACGGAGCTTCCTCAGACACGGCCTCACCAGGCTGGCTCGTGAGGAGGCGGAGAGATCAAGGCGGGGTACCTCATGAGGTGCCCGTGACGCAAGCCATGACGACCAAGGGCGCCAGGCGGGCGCCAGCCCGCGCAGTGTCCTCCTTTCCCCTTTGGTGCAAAGGGGGCAAGCGCAGCCGCGGGGTACCGAGGCATCAGGCAAAGGTTGCCATTTCGGTGCAACAAGACCAAGACCAGGAGGACTGCAAGATGGAGGTCATCGTGGAGCCCAAGACGGCGTCACCACCAGAGCTTTGTGCAGGCGAGGACCAACTTTAGTCAGGATAAGTGTACCATATGTTCCCCTTCAAAATGGCCAATTGTTGGCTCCCTTCCCGCTCAATATTTGGGGAGAGGCCCAGGGCCATTGCCTATAAATAGGACCAGCCACCCACAGGGAAAAGAGGGGGTTCGAGATCGAGCATCGAGGATCAAGGATCGGATCGAAATCAGAGAGAAAGAGAAGGGTGACTGAACTCCTCCCAGCAGTTCGTCCCCCCCCCAGCCAAGAACAGACCCTCGCGAGGCTGTTCTTCCTTGTATTGTTCATCATCATCAGCCCAAGAGGCAATCCACCACACCACACACTGGAGTAGGGTATTACACCACAACGGTGGCCCGAACCAGTATAAATCCTGTGTTTCTTGTGTTGTTCTTTCCTTAGCTTAGATCTTAGCAAGGCGGAGGGGTGCAGGTAGGTAGGAGGCGAAATCTCCGTGCGCACCCCAGTGTTCGAACCTCAAGGGTCTGCCGGAACCCGAAATCCGACATAATTATTTGAGGTTCTATCAATTGCCCAACAGTAATTTGTTTACCCACCATTTGCTATTTTTCTCGAGAGAAGCCATTAGTGAAACCTACGGCCCCTGGGTCTTCCTTCTCATATATTTGCCTTTGCGATCTACCTTTTTATTTTCTTTTATTTTCAAATCTATTAAACCAAAAACCCAAAAATACCTTGCTGCAATTTATTTTATTTGGCGTTCGATCTATCCATATTTACAACTTTATCTCCCGTCACACGCCGTTTCTGGCACCGTTACCCGAAAGGGATTGACAACCCCTTTAACACATCGGGTTGTGAGGTGTTGTTATTTGTGTGCAGGGGCTGTTTACGTTGTGTTGCTTGGTTCTCCTATTGGTTCGATAACCTTGGTTTCATATCTGAGGGAAATACCTACCGCTTATGTGCTGCATCATCCCTTCCTCTTTGGGGAAATACCGACATAGCTTCAAGCGACATCAAAAGGAATTTCTGGCGCCGTTGTCGGGGAGGATCTTCATCATAACCAGGTTCCTAATCACAAATCGCATCTCCTCGCAATTTACATTATTTGCCATTTGCCTCTCGTTTTCCGCTCCCTCACTTCACAAAAATTTACCGTTTTATTCGCCTCTTTTTTCTGTTTGTCGTTTTGTTCCTGTATCTGTTTTGTGTGTGAGATCTTATTTTCCGTTATGGATAATTACTCCTCTATTGCTTGCACCCCCGAGAACGAGGTTCTCAACTTTAAACAAAGGGGAGGAGAAAGTTTAAAAGATGCTTGGTAAATAATTTGCAATGCCCATAATAGATCCATCCGTAAGAAATCTACCATTGTGCTTCTGCGTTGTTTTTATGTTGGCATCACCACTTGGTATAGATTCATCCTTGATACGATTACTGGTGGAAATTTCTTAATGAGTCCTCCTTTTGATGCTCTTAAGGCTATGGGAAATTTAGTGGGCTCACCACCTCTTATGGTTAATGAAACAATTTTGAATCTTGAGCATGTTATGAAAAGACTAGATGCTATCGAAAAGAAAATGCTCACTGAAGATCATATGGAAACTATACATATAAAGCTACATAATTTTGCTACCAATCTTGGGTCAAAAGGAGGCGATATTTTTAAGTTGTTGAAAGAGAGGGGTACCTTAATCCATGAAAGAATAGAAGAAAGTCCGTCTCAGATCGGTAAATTGGAAGAAATCTTTAGTAATCTAAGCATGGCTTTTACTACCACTAAAATTATTGAGTAAACTCCCATAAAGAGTAGGAGATACAAAAACAAGGGTGCAAATTCTAGTGATAGCAATAAAGGAGATCTTAAGATGATCAGTATCCACCCTGATTTTGTTGAAGTGATAAGAGATCCTTTTTGCAAGAATGAAATCTTTAAATTTATTCCTAGAAGTGTTTCTATTGAAAGTCTTTATGTTAAATCTTTCAAGGATTCTAAGTGTTTGATTGAAGAGTTGGACAAAGATGACAAAACTTAGATCCTTGCTTTATGCCTAGCTAAGGGCGTAAAACTATATCGCTTGTTGTGAGGCAACCCAATGAATAAAATTTATTTTTGCTTTTTGCTTCCTGTTTTTGAGTGTTAGCACAATTACGATACGGTTATGATTGTGTTTTTTGTGTTTTAATTAGTGTTTGTGCCAAGTAAAGCCTTTAGGATCTTCTTGGGCAATAGTTGTTTGATCTTGCTGAAAAAATAGAAACTTTTACACTCACGAAAATAATTTTCATTTTTTACCAGCGAGCGATAAAATACCCATTCCACTTGCAGTAGATCAATCTACAAATTTCTCATGTTTTCCTAATTTTTCAGAGTTTTTTGAGTTACATAAGTATTCAAAATAGTTATATTGCTACAGACTGTTCTGTTTTGACAGATTCTGTTTTCTTTGTGTTGTGTGCTTATTTTGATGGCTCTATGGTTTTCTTTGATGAGTTTTTGCCATAGAAAAGTTGGAATACAGTAGATATAATACAAAAACAAAATATGAATTGGTGTGATACATCACTTATAGTAGTGATTTATTATTGTTATACTAACGGATCTCACGAAGGCTTTGTTGAGTTTTGTGTGATTGAAGTTTTCAAGTTTTGGGTTATCTTACGATGGATGAAGGAAGGATTTAAGAGCCTAAGCTTGAGGATGCCCCAGAATCCCAAGCTATTATCCAAGAATGAGCAACCAACTAAGCTTGGGGATGCCCCTGAGTGGCATCTCCGCTTTCTTCCAACAACTATCGGTATTTTACTCGACACTATATTTCTATTCGTCACATGATATGTGTTTTTCTTGGAGCGTCTTGTATGCTATGTGTCTTTGCTTGTTTTATTTTGTGTTTTAAGTCATCAATCCTTGCTGGACACACCTATTTGAGAGAGCTAAAATTATGTCATGACTTGTTAGAATTGCTCTCTATGCTTCACTTAAATCTTTTATGAGCTAGGACTTGCTCTAGTGCTTCACTGATATCTTTTTGAGCATGGTGTGCTTAGTATTGTTGAAGAAATGCACTCTTGCTTCACTTAGATTTATTTGAGAGTTATACTCTCTTGCTTCACTTCAATTATTTTGAGAGAAAGAAAAAATTTTATGCTCATGATCTTCACTTATATTTGTTTGAGCTTATGAAAGGAAACACATGAAAATTAGTCCGAAAGTGATAGATATCCAAGAAGGATAAAGAAAGAAAAAAATGTCATGAAGATCATTGGATGAAATAAACTTGATTCTTCATAATAGTTTTGAGATATGATGATGTGATATGTGAGCCATCTTGATGAGTAATTATGCTTTAGTAGGAATATTGGTATTAAGGTTTGTGATTCCCTATGCATGCACGAAAGTTAATAATCAGGCAATGAAATTATATCCTACTTGTGGTTCATTATTCGATGTTAATTATGCTTAATGCTTGCTTATGAGATTATTCGTTTCATGGTTGGTCGCTTCCCAATCTTTTGCTAGCCTTCATTTTGCACTAAGTATGACCTCTACTTGTGCATTCAAAAACCTTTAAACCAGTTTTGCCACATGAGTCCACTATATTTATTCTTTTGCTGTTCTAAGCAAATTTGCATGTGCCAACTCTAATTTTCGAAATAAACTTCTCTTTTGTGTGTTTGTTTCACTCAAGGAACGGTGAGGGGTGGCTAATATTTTCCATGCTAGATGTGTTATTCTCAAGATGAGTGTTTATTCACATGTCATTGCACGAGAGTAAGGAAAAGGTATTAGGGATGCCCAGTCCCGAAATGCAAAAATAAATGAATTAACTTTATATTGTCAAATAATAAATTCCTTGTAAAGTGTTGGTATGGAGGGCACCAGTGGGTACGGTTAGCCATGGAAAGTGAAAGTTATGGTGGAAAAAGGAATAAACTTTATTTTCTGTTTGGGAACCGCCTATGATATATCTATGCATGGAAAGTATTGGGAACTCTAACTCGTTTTCGTTGGTGGGATGGATACACCTCCCAAAATGTTTTTATCTCAAAATTTTCTCTTTGAGCTCTGGCACCTCTACAAATCCCTACTTCCCTCTACGAAGGGCCTTTCTTTTACTTTATGCAATTTTTATTTTGAGTCTCCATCTTCTCTTATGAAAGCACCAACTAGGAGGCAAGATGCTCATGCTTAAGTATTGGGTATAGTTAAAATTCGGGTGTGTTTTATGAATGGATCAATGTTTGAGCATGATGGGCTAGGGATAACTTATTTTAGCGTTGATATTTTGAAAGACATGGTTGCTTCTTGATATGCTTAAGTATCTAAATTATTATGTCAAAACTAGACTATTGCTTTGAATCACATAAAAGTCCAATTGTCCATGCTATAAAGCAAAGAATATGATATGACATGATGAACATCACTCCACATCAAAAATTCTGTTTTTATCACATACCTACTCGAGGACGAGTAGGAGTTAAGCTTGGGGATGCTGATACGTCTCCAATGTATCTATAATTTTTGATTGTTCCATGTTGTTTTATTATCAATCTTGGATGTTTTATAATCATTTTATAGCCATTTTATACCATTTCTTTGTACTAACATATTGACATAGTGCCAAGTGCCAGTTGTTGTTTTTTCCATGTTTTTTACATCACAGAAAATCAATAACAAATGGAGTCCAAATGCGAGGGAACTTTACGGAGAATTTTTATGGGCCAGAAGGAACACAACGGGCCCTGGCTGCGTCTGGGGGTGCCCCGAGGGAGGCACAACCCACCAGGGCACGCCAGGAGGCCCAGGCGCGCCCTGGTGGGTTGTGGCCACCTCGGGTGCCCACCGGACCGCCTCTTTGCTCTATAAATACCCCAAAAATCCTAGAACCCGAGGGGAGTCGTCGAAATATTCGTCCAGCCGCCGCAGAGTCTAGAACCACCAGATCCAATCTAGACACCATCACGGAGGGGTTCACCACTTCCATTGGTGCCTCTCCGATGATGCGTGAGTAGTTCTTTGTAGACCTTCGGGTCCGTAGTTAGTAGCTAGATGGCTTCATCTCTCTCTCTTGATTCTCAATACAATGGTCTCTTGGAGATCCATATGATGTAACTCCTTTGCAGTGTGTTTGTTGGGATCAATGAACTTTGAGTTTATGATCAGATCTATCTTTTTATATCCATGAAATTATTTGAGTATCTTTGATCTCTTTTATGCATGATCTCTTATAGCCTCGTATTTCTTTTCCGATATTTTGGTTTTGTCTGGCCAACTTGATCTATTTATCTTGTAATGGGAAGAGGTTCATGTCGGTATCAAAACCGGCGGATCTCGGGTAGGGGGTCCCAAGCTGTGTATCATGGATCGATGGGTAACAGGAGACAGGGGACACGATATTTACCCAGAATCGGGCCTTAAAACCCTATGCCCTGCTCTTCTTTATATTGATGGAGTATCAAGTATAGAGTTGATCTACCTTGAGATCATATGTTGTGGTCTAAAATCTAAGGGTATGATGAATAATATCATAATCCTCTATTGACTAGCCTGGCCTCGGCTTATATAACATACCAGAGGCCTAGGATAACAAGAGTCATAGTCGAATACGTCGGTGGAGAGGAGTCCTTGTCTTGATCTCCAAGTCTTGTGGAATCTTCCTCGTATATGTCTTCGGCTGTCCGAACTGGCCCATGAGTAAACGGCCATGGGGGTCCTCGGCCCAATCGAACTGATCGGGAGATGATGTGGTGAGTACCCCTTAGTCCAGGACACCGTCAGTAGCCCCCAGAACCGGTCTTCAAGTTGGGGACGCTCCACGGTTCTTCCGAACTGTTCTTCGTCTTCGGTCGTCGGTCTTGAAAACTGGTTCAACAAATCTTCCCATCTTCTATGTTGAGGATTGCCGAGCTAAATCTGAAGATCTCACATGTCGGGTATCCGAGGAGCCCTTTAAGTCTTCGGCCTTTATAAATGCCTTGTTATTTTTATGCCAAACCTTGGGTTTGAAGTGTTCCCGGGCGGCAGTGTCCTCTTGCGTTCGAGCTGCAATGCCAGACTATATTCGAGGTATCTTTTGCAGACGAGCACCAACGCCGGACCGCTTCCGAGCTCCAACGCCGGAATGTATCCGAGCTCCAATGCCGGACTATGTCCAAGATCCAATGCTAGACTATATCCGAGGTGTCATAGATCACCTTGGTTCAAAAAAGTTGAAGGAGTTTAGCCGAGCTTACTGCCGGAAATTCCCTCTATGGAGCCAGCCACTTGCGCCCGAGCTTTATGCCGGACTGCTTCCGAGGTGGTGCACCACCCCGACTGTGGGCCGATTTTTGTCAATATTTTTGTTTGGTGCAATTTATTCTCTGCCGAGATATATAGCCAGTAGCCCTCAAGGTGTGTATCGGTCTAATACCCGAGATGCACCTGAAGGATGACATAAGACCGCCGATCCCAGTAGCCGCTGAGACTCAGGTTGATTTGCAAAACCGGCCTGAGGATCAACTCCTAGCTCGGCAGAATACTTCGAGACACAAAAAGCAATGTGCAAAGTCCTCGAGACTCAGGTTGGGTGCGGCCGACCAACCTGAGGATCATAATCTCCTCGAAAACTATATTGCACTTAAATTTTCTGCACTGGATTGCCAATGCAGTAGCCCCTGAGACGCTGGTCGGGTGGCAACACCAGATCAGGGGATTGATGTTCCCCTTTAATATTAGTAAATGATAAGCCCGAAGCCCAGTAGCCCCCGAGCCTTAATGCAGGCACGGGTGGCCGAATTAAGGATCGATATCCAGAGTAAAATCACAAATTATGTGTAATGATTCTATGTATCCAAGTACTTTACATCATTAATGCTCGGATCCGCATTGTACAAAACTTTATTAACCGACCATCGGCTTCCACCTCCTCGGCCAGTAGCCGAGGAGTGTTTGTCCTACTTTATAAAGCCGTTATAAGGGCAAAGATTTATGGAAAACAAGGCAATCTGGCCATACGGTTTTGTAACCAAAGGTACGCGGAGAGATATGTTATATTACTTAATGTAAGAAACATCTTCTAAGGAAAATAGCCCCGCCATCGATTCCTTTCTTTGGGTCGTCATGCGTACCATGATCATGAAACCTCACTGAGGGAGTCCTGGATTAGGGGGTCTCCGGACAGCCGGACTATCTCCATTGGCCGGACTGTTAGACTATGAAGATACAAGATTGAAGACTTCGTCTCGTGTCCGGATGGGACTCTACTTGGCGTGGAAGGCAAGCTAGGCAATACGTATATGGATATCTCCTCCTTTGTAACCGACCTTGTGTAACCCTAACCCTCTCCGGTGTCTATATAAACCGAAGGGTTTTAGTCCGTAGGACAACAATCACAACATACAATCATACCATAGGCTAGCTTCTAGGGTTTAGCCTCTCTGATCTCGTGGTAGATCTACTCTTGTACTACCCATATCATCAATATTAATCAAGCAGGACGTAGGGTTTTACCTCCATCAAGAGGGCCCGAACCTGGGTAAAACTTCGTGTCCCCTGCCTCCTGTTACCATCCGGCCTAGACGCACAGTTCGGGACCCCCTACCCGAGATCCGCCGGTTTTGACACCGACATTGGTGCTTTCATTGAGAGTTCCTCTGTGTCGTCGCCGTTAGGCTTGATGGCTCCTACTATCATCGATAGCGATGCGGTCCAGGGTGAGACTTTTCTCCCCGGACAGATCTTCGTATTCGGCGGCTTTGCACTGCGGGCTAATTCGCTTAGCCATCTGGAGCAGATTGAAAGCTACGCCCCTGGCCATCAGGTTAGATTTGGAAGTTTGAACTACACGGCCGACATCCGCGGAGACTTGATCTTCGACGGATTCGAGCCACAGCCGGGCGCGCCGCACTGTCGCGATGGGTATGACCTAGCTCTGCCGCCGAACAGTACCCCAGAAGCCGCGCCCGCATCAGCTCCGACCCTTAGTTCGGAGCCAACTGCGCCAATCAAGGACGAGTGGTTAGACACTGCCTCAGGGGCTGCAGTCTCAACGGTGATCGAGCCGAACACCAGCATAACCCTCTGCGCAGCCCGTGAATCCAAGGTGCCGGACTCTTTTTCTGACTCCGAACCGCCCGTGCCCCTGTCAATCGAATCCGATTGGGCGCCGATCATGGAATTCACCGCCGCGGATATCTTTCAGCACTCGCCCTTCGGCGACATTCTGAATTCACTAAGGTCTCTCTCTTTGTCAGGAGAGCCCTGGCCGGATTATGGCCAACAGGATTGGGATGGGGACGACGAAGAAATTCGACGCCCACCCACCACCCACTTAATAGCCACTATCGATGACTCAACCGACATGCTCGACTTCGACTCCGAAGACATCGACGGTATGGACGACGATGCGGCAGGCGGAGAGGAACCACCGCCCACAGGGCGCTGGACGTCCACTTCATCATATGACGTATACATGGTGGGCACACCAAAAGAAGACGACGACGAGGAACGGAAGGACGCACCAAGGGCTTGTTCCCTCGAGAAGCAGTCAAAGCGGGCAAGCGCCCCCAAATCCCGCCTCGGCAGAAATAACGATCATACAGACCCAGCGTTGGAGCAGGGCGAACCACTGCCGGACCACGGCAATACGGAGAATCAAACCGAACAAACCAATTCTGTCAAAGATAATAGTCCGGGCGACATAACGCCGGACAGGCACCCGGAGCAGCAGAATGCCCGTCAAAGGCTTGTTGCCACCGCGAGGAGTCTGAAAAAGCAGAAGCAAAGGCTCAAGGCTGCGCAAGACACACTCCAACTCAGATGGAGTAAAGTACTCAACACAGCAGCGAGGTACGGCGACAATCGCCCCACCAAGAGCTACCCAAAGCGGAAGTTGCTACCTGAATTCGATGAGGAGGCCTCAGACCCCCCACAACCAAAAATCAAAACAGCCACCTGGCCGGATAGACGACCTCACGGCCAACATCGAGCGGCAAACAACGCCACTCACAAGCCAATACGCGATCCACGCGAGGGCTCGCACCAAAAGGACGGCGCAACCAGATCCATCTATGGACCACGCAAGCGCGCCCCAGCATACAATGTAACACAACAAACATCCGAACAACGCGGTACACCCAGATACAGGGGTGCCGCACACCCCCTATGTTTCACCGATGAGGTGCTGGACCATGAATTTCCAGAGGGATTCAAACCCGTAAACATAGAGGCATACGACGGAACAACAGACCCTGGGGTCTGGATTGAGGATTATATCCTCCATATCCATATGGCTCGAGGAGATGATCTCCACGCCATCAAGTACTTACCCCTCAAGCTCAAAGGGCCAGCTCGTCACTGGCTTAAAGGCCTCCCCGAAAACTCCATTGGAAGCTGGGAAGAGCTCGAAGACGCTTTTCGGGCAAATTTCAAGGGACTTATGTCCGACCTCCGGACGCGGACGATTTGAGTCATATAACTCAACAGCCCGGAGAGTCAGCCCGAAAACTTTGGAACAGTTTCTTACTAAAAAGAACCAAATTGTCGACTGTCCGGACGCCGAAGCCTTGGCAGCTTTTAAGCATAGCGTCCGTGACGAATGGCTCGCCAGACACCTCGGCCAAGAAAATCCGAGAACAATGGCAGCATTAACAAGCCTCATGACCCGCTTTTGCACGGGTGAGGACAGCTGGCTAGCCAGATGCAACACCAGCGACCCCAGTACATCTGAAGTTAGAGATGGAAACGGGAAATCACGGCGCAACAGCAGTAACAAACGCCGGAATAAAGAAGACAACACGAAGAGCACGACAGTAAACGCCGGATTCAAAAGCTCTCGGCCAGGTCAGCAAAAGCCGCCCTCTAAAGGCGCCAGAGACAAACTGTCCAGCCTAAACAAAATTCTGGACCAAATATGTCAGATCCATAGCACCCCCGGTAAACCTGCTAATCATTCCCACAGAGAATGTTGGGTCTTCAAGCAGTCCGGTAAGCTCAACGCCGTACACAAGGGGGAGGATACACCAAGCGAAGACGAGGATGAGCCTCTCAAGCAAGACACTGGGGAACAAAAGAAATTTCCACCAGAAGTCAAAATAGTAAACGTGTTACACGTGATCAAGGGAAGAAACAAAACGGCACTCCCAGAAAAATATGCCCAAGGGCCTATCACCGCGGAGTCCTGCCACTGGTCGTCTCAACCGATCACTTTCGACCATCGTGATTACTCAGCAAGTATCCGGCGTGCAGGATGGGCTGCCCTGGTATTAGACCCAATAATTGACGGATATCACTTCACACGAGTCTTGATGGACGGTGGCAGCAGTCTAAACCTGATATATCAGGATACAATCCGCGAAATGGGGATAGACCCAACAAAAATTTGCCATAGCAATACTACCTTTAAAGGAGTAACGCCAGGCCCATGGGCTCATTGCACGGGCTCCCTGCTGCTAAAAGTTATATTCGGCTCCCCCGATAACTTCCGTAGCGAACATTTAACCTTCCACATCGCTCCGTTCCAAAGTGGCTATCAAGCACTACTCGGACGCGAAGCTTTCGCTCGCTTTAATGCAATACCGCACTACGCTTCCCTCACACTCAAGATGCCCGGTCCACGTGGCATCATTACAGTAAATGGAAATATTAAGCGATCTTTGCGCGCTGAAGAGAGTGCGGCTGCCTTGGCAGTCGCACACTAAAAACGGCCTCACCAACTAAAGCATTTAACAGGTCGTCAAGACCTCGGACACGGTTAGACGAGTCCGGCACAGCTATATGTAATTCATACCGGATCAATGGTCACACCCCTATACAAGGGGCTCAACGCGCGCAGACAAGTGGCAATTTTTACTCATCTTGAATTATACTTGGTTCCCTTAAAAACTATCCTTTTGCGCGACAACTTTTTCACCTACATTCCTCTCTTTTACAGATGATCATCGTGCTACACCCGTCCAGGATACGGCACAACGGAGACACAGGCGCAGACGTGCAGCAGGGACCCGCTCCAAGGATTCTTTTTAGATTAAGACCCTGCGTAAACCTTTTTTACTGTCTCTTGTTGATACATATCCACCGAATTCTCAGCACAGTTGAGAAGGATGCTGACGTCTTGGCATGTGGCCACGTCAGAATAATGCACGTACCTGGACACAAGGGGCTTCTTACGAGGGGCACTATTTAGGCCCGGTTTATACCATAAAGACCGAATACCTTAGGGAGTGTTCGGCGTCGCGAGTTTGGCCTTATATGCATCAGCTCCGAATCATTGTCTTTGGTCAAATGTTGGGTTTGCCCGGCTCCTGTGTTTTGGTGCCTTATGTTCCGTTTTACCGGCTAAGGTAGCACCAGGAGAACTACTGCGATTGTGCCCTGGTTCATCCGGACGAGCACCTCAGTAGAGAAAGCCGAAAACTGACTGTCATGATATAGCGTGAGACTGGTCAACCACTCGGTGACCTATCGGAATGTTAGAATTCCTCCGCCTTAACGAAGGGCCATTTTCTGGCCAGGCATGTACGCACCCCACGATCGGGAGAGTGCGGAGCCACCAGGGGCTATCTAGTAGCCCCACTGTCAAACTCCTATGGCTAAGTGAAAGTGTTAAAGCATTATAGTCCGGTAGCCTCGCTCGCTACGCTATCACCTCCTTAATAGGACCAAGACATTGGGTTAAGTGTAAACACACGTGTTTTGAGCACCTCCGCATTATATGCGTGGGGGTCGAAGCCGACGGCTGCAATTTTTTAGGTTATACACATGTATACATAAACGGCCGCGCAGGAGGCATCATACTACTTTCAGATAAAAGTATAAAACATAACCTTATAAAAACTTCATAAAAGCATTGTGCTTACAATGAGAATACATATCACTCAAACATAATATTCTTCGAGCACTAGGCCTCTATCAAACGAGCACCCTCGAGAACCTCCTCGAAATAGTGCTCAGCAGCCACCCGGCCTATGGCCGAACCCTGTGTCGCAACAGTGGTAGCGTCCATCTCCGCCCAGTATGCTTTAACACGGGCAAGGGCCATCCGCGAGCCTTCTATGCACGCCGACCTCTTCATCGCATTAATGCGCGGCACCACATCAAGGAACTGCTGCACTAAGCTGAAATAACTGTTTGGCTTTGGCCTTTTCGGCCATAGCTAATCCACAACAAACCTCATGGCGAGTCCGGACAACCTATTCAGTTCGGCCCATTCGGCTAGCTGGTTAGTCAATGTAAGCAGATGCTCTGGAATGTGGAATTGCGTCCAGAACAGCTTGTCCACTTCACGATCTGTCTGACCTTGGAAATACCTAGCCGCATCGACAACGCTCGCCGCCAAATCCATATACGCATCTGCCGAACTCCACAGCCGATCCAGAGGGGCATACCGTGATCTCCGAACTTCCTCCGTAACATGAAGGGTTTCCCAGCCGCAATATCCCCGGCTTCCCGCAGCTCCTCCTTCTTCGCTCTTATAGCAAAGCGGGTGTCTTTGTCCGCCGCCGCGGCCTTCTCAAGGTCCGTTGCCTTCACTCGGTTTTCTTTTTCAAGTACCCGGCAACGGTCGGAAGTGTCTTTTAATTCTACGGCCATCTTGGTCATCTTCTCTTGGCTCTCGCAATGTGCGGCCTTCAAAGCAGCCGCATTACTAATCCTCGCTTGTTCCTTGGCTCGGGCAAGTTTTGCCCGGAAGGCTTCTACGGTGGCAGCTCCATCTGCAGTCACAACATATTAAAGATACTGGCATCATGCTGCTCTTACTATGTGGCATTCATCGGATAATAACACTTACCTTGTGCCTCATCAAGCCTCTTGTTAACAAGCTCGATGTCAGCGTCTGCCGCATCCAGTTGCCGTTTTAATTTGGCAAACTCACTAGTCCGGCTAGCCACCGGAGCTTCCACCACCTGCACATAGGGGCAGTATGGTTATTGCCTGGGAATATGATCCTCTGTTCGCCGCCGTTCTCGACGACAACCAAAGTCTCAGGGGCTACTATCTACACAGGGCACACCTGACATGTGCAGTACTATCACATATTATCTCACGTACCTCAAAGCATGTCAGTAGCGTCATAAAGGCTTCATGTAATCTGCTTTCGGCGGACAAGATTCTCTCCATCACTGTACCCATCAGCATAAGGTGTTCTTCTGAGATGGCCGCTCGCCCCACCAACTCCCTCAGAACGTCCGACCGCACAGCAGACGGTGCCGGACTCTTTTGTATGCTTTCTTCGGGAGCCGGACACTGGGGACTTTGGGGTTCTACGGGATTATCTTCTGGCCTCACCGGATCCAGAGAGGCCCTCCGTGACAACACTTCGGGGTCGCCCGCTTCTGGAGCGGAGGAGTCCGGGGAGGCGTTTTGCTCTCCATCATCTCTGGAAGAAGATCCCCCAAAGACGAGCTCATTTGAGAGGGGCTAAGGCCCGAACTGCAAGATATATGCGGTGGTTATTTTCTCAGAGAAAAAAGATAGCATACCTTTACTATTAAAGTATTTTGGATCACTTACGACTCGTTGGAGGGCTGATCCCCCCGCGGACTTTGTGCGGCAAAAGCACCCCCCGAGGCAGGACCCTCTGTGGGAGACTTCTTCTCCTGTTTGGAGGCTTCGGCTTCCGGATCCTCGGAAGCAGTCCTTTTCCTCCCCCGGTCGTCCTCCTTCGTGGAGACACTCGTTCCCTCGGTTGGAATGGGCGGCGATGGGGGCCCGCGTCCGCCCGTATTATCCCCCCGTATCTTCCTTCAAGGGCTCCGGGCAAGGTGCGACTTCGAGCATCTTTTCCAATACCGGATTTTCCAAACCCTCAGGGAGGGGGGCCAAACACCGAATCATCTTCGCCTTTGTTAGCCAGTCCTGGTCAAAAAGCAAACTCTCAGAAATAACTTCGAATAAAAGACAGTGTGTTCGGCTAGAGGATTTCTTACTTGTTCGGCGGCGCGGTTACTGCTCAGGCCCACGTCCTCGGTAATATCCGGACATTCTACTTGAGGTCCGAAGAATGACTTGCACATCTCCTCGTGCGTCAGGCTGAGGAAACTTTGAATGGCACGTGGTCCCTCTGGGTTGAACTCCCACAAGCGAAGGGGCCGGCGTTTGCAAGGCTGGACTTGATGAACCAGCATAACTTTTATTACCGCAACCAAATTAAAATCTCCCTCGAAGAGATCTCAGATGTGGCTTTGCAGTATTGGCACGTCCTTGGCTGGACCCTAGCTCAAACCTCTGCTAATCCATGACATCAGTTGTGGTGGGGGGCCCGAGCGAAAGCGAGGGCAGCCGCCCACTTGGCACTTCTGGGAGCCCTGACGTAAAACCACTCCCGTTGCCATAATTCGGACAGCTCTGGAAAGGAACCTTTCGGCCATGGAGCTCCTGCCATCCTGCCTATTGATGCACCTCCGCACGCTGCATGTTGCCCCTCGATCATCTTTGTCTTTACTTCAAAGGTCTTGAGCCACATGCCGAACTGAGGGGTAACGCGGAGGAAGGCTTCACACACGACAATAAATGTCAAGATGTGGAGAAAGGAGTCCGGAGCTAGATCGTGGAAATCTAGCCCGTAATAGAACATCAAACCTCTGACGAAAGGATCCAGAGTGAGGCCTAGACCTCGGAGGAAGTGGGAGACGAACACAACGTTCTCGTTGGGTTCGGGAGTAGGGACGATCTGTCCTCGAGCAGGCAGCCGATGCAAAACCTCGGCGGTCAGGTATCTGGCCTCCCTCAACTTCTTAATGTCCTCTTCCGTAATGGAGGAGGGCATCCATCGGCCTTGAAGGCTGGATCCGGACATGGTTGAAGATCCGGAGCACCTAACCTGGGCTTTGGGTGTTAGAACTCGAGGCAGGGGAAGGGTTCGATTGAGCACGAGAGCGAAAAAGCGAAAATTTTGTCCCCTTATAAAGGGGGTGAATATCAAGCATCCTCTCCGTAGCCGTTTGGGACTTGCCTATAATCTAGGAGTCCTAGACACGGTTGGGTTACCCACGACCGCATTAATGAGAATCCCGTAATTGGGGGAACATGATCTCCGCTTCAGCAAGACGTGTCAAGAAACCGCCTCGCGTTATGTGTGGAGCTGGTTAAAAGAAACGGTTCGAATAATCACCGGGCCATGACATAACGTCATGCTGCCAAAACAAGCCAACAAATTAGATCTATGGAAAAATTATTCTCTCTGCGATGGAATGTGGAACTTATTTTGCAGGGTTGGACACTATCCTCGTATCCAAATTCTTCTGTGATGTATTCGGAGAAGGAACCCGCCTTGCAATGCCGAAGACAATACTACGCGCCGGACTCATCGTCATTTAAGCCTGGTTCAAGGGCTACTGAGGGAGTCCTGGATTAGGGGGTCTCCGGACAACCGGATATCTCCATTGGCCGGACTTTAGACTATGAAGATACAAGATTGAAGACTTCGTCTCGTGTCCGGATGGAACTCTACTTGGCGTGGAAGGCAAGCTAGGCAATACAAATATGGATATCTCCTCCTTTGTAACCGACCTTGTGTAACCCTAACCCTCTCCGATATCTATATAAACCGAAGGGTTTTAGTCCGTAGGACAACAATCACAACATACAATCATACCATAGGCTAGCTTCTAGGGTTTAGCCTCTCTGATCTCGTGGTAGATCTACTCTTGTACTACCCATATCATCAATATTAATCAAGCAGGACGTAGGGTTTTACCTCCATAAAGAGGGCCCGAACCTGGGTAAAACTTCGTGTCCCCTGCCTCCTGTTACCATCCGGCCTAGACGCTTAGTTCGGGACCCCCTACCCGAGATCCGCCGGTTTTGACACCGACACTCACCTCCGATCAATGTGGGAAGAAAATATTGAGGATTTAGTTCGGGGAAAGTTCCCAAACTCTGTGGTATTAATGAACCAATTTTTTTTACTTCCATCGTTGCCGACCAATGTGATCCTTTAAGATTGCTAGCTTTTGGCTTCACCCAGTCTGAGGTACTAACTCAGATGACCCGATAGTAACAATCACAGAGGTGCTCCCTTTACCGCCTAGCCGAACAATCGGGAACGTAGCGGTAAGCACAGGAGCCAGGCAACCCAGCGTGGCAAAAATCTTAAGTCAAATTGATGCATATTTATGGCTTTATAACGATGATTACGGAAGGCGGCCCTTGTATATTAAATACAAATGACGATGATATGTTTATTTTGACTCCGTTGCGACCATTTATCAGTTGAAAGTGGCCCATCGTCGGCTTCTACCCCTATGTAGATACTACGCAGGGTGTCTCCGCAATAACAAGACAACCCTTAGCCGACGTCTCGGTGCCTAAAGGCGGTTGTGTTAGTGGAAATGAGGCAATCAGATATGCAGGATTTATAACTTTCACTTAGTCATAGGAACTTTAAACTGGGGAAGCTGGCTACGAACCCCCGGTTAGTGTTCGGCGACAGCCGAGGTCAAGCCGTAAACACTTCGACCAATGTTATGAACGGCCCGTCGTTTAACATAGTCATCGGATCGCTGACCAGTTTACGCTTATTATGACAGTCAGTTTTCGGCTTTCTCCACTGAGGTGCTTAACCATGCGAGCTAGAAGCACAATCGCAGTGGTTCTCCCTTTGCACACCTAGCCGAACAAAGTGGAACGTAGGAGGCAAGCACAGGAGCCGGTCAACCCAACTATTTGACCAAAGACACAATTTTGAAACTGATGCATATACAACAATATCCGAGAATGTTTTTGCCGAATGTCTAAAGGTGTCCGGCGTTGCACTGCGAGACTTATGCTGAAAACACACAAATAGTTTAAAAGTGCCATAAGCTTGGAAAATCAAAAAACGTCAATAAAAACTTGACGTACGAACAAGATCAAGTGTTCGGTGCCAATCTGAAAATTGGAAGAAAAAAACTGTGCTTCTGTCGTCCTTTAACATGACACACCCGACCTCAAGACTTCACACGGGTCAGCCTACGGCTTGAAGCTCATTATCCCAAAGGCAGAGTTCTTCTCTGAGGTCAGTTTAGCAAATTAAACTCAAGCGGCTTTTAGAGAGAAGACAGGCTATCCGAGAATTGACCAGACACTCAAGTTGAAAAAGGAGCGGTAGAAAAAGACTTTGCAACGACCAAGAAGAAAACACATTTACTATAAAACAACTCATAAATTTTAAGAGCCCCCAAGTGACTTGGGTAAAAGAATTTTATGTATAATGATTGTATGTACCGAAGTACTTATATCATATATGTGTGCACCGGAACTTTAAACGCGTCTTAACCGACCGTCGACTTCTCCCTCTTCGGCCAAGGGCCGAAAAGTGTTATGTACTCCACTTGTCGAGAATATCGATGATGTTTCCGATAACCAGGCAATCAAGCCATAAGGCTGTAACAGACAAAGCGCGCTCAGGAAACCTATGCTATATTACTGATGAAGTGTAAGAAGCATCTTCGAAGAAAATAGTACCCCCACCGATACCTTTATTCGGTTGCTCATTGTTACTATGACACTTGTGCAATAGATTTTTTGTACTCATGAGTTCCATTGTGTGCCGACCATGATTGAAAACAACATGAGCGCTAGCTTTCGGCTTCACCTAGTCTGAGGTACTAACTCGGATGACCCGGTAGTAACAATCACAGAGGTGCTCCCTTTACTCCCTAGCCGAACAATCGGGAACGTAGGGGTAAGCATAGGAGCCAGACAACCCAGCTTGCGAAACACTTAAGTCAACATGGTGCATATTGTGGCGTAATACACGAACAAGGAACGAAGCCGTACAACTATAATCATATGCAAGAGGAAAGGCTTCATAAAGGAAACCCCTAAATAAACAAGGTATTTGAATTTGTGTGTCACAAACAAAGGTTTGACAAGGAATTTTGTCACAAACAACTTTTTGCCAAAAAAGTATAAGGCTTGGTCGAACCGAACAAATTTTAAAACTGAAAGTTTTTGAGCATGAAAGCGACTTAGCTGGTTAATGTGCTCGATGTTGATGACGCAGGTCGAGATTGTGGCAGGACGAGATCCCAGCCCCCAAGCCGTCTGTGAGATGTTAGAGTAAAGAGCTCGGCTTGATGAAGTGGTAACACAACATAGTCAATGGGCGAGGTGAAAACCCCAATCCGACCGTGGCGATGGAGTAGGCCGGCAGTGTGACGCCGAAGCCCCCAGCGTGTGTTAATGAAGTGATGATGAAGCCCCTGGTCCAGCCGAGGTGATGAGGTAGGTCAGCAAGGTGACGAGAGAAACCCCACATCAGCACATTGGTGCGCCAAGGTAATAGCGCTGCCCGATCGAAATAATTTACCTGCGCACAAAAAATGTGCAATCCGGAGATAATAATATTGATAATAATAATAATAAATCTATGCATAATTAATAATTTAAGCAAAGTGAGTAATAAAAGAAATATGGCCCGTGTGCCGAACACTCGATGAGGTAGAGCTCTCCCAGTGATGCCGAAGTCCCCGAGGCAACCGAACATGTCGGTATGGCGATTCGACCAACAAGGTGATCACGCGAGCCGATTTATGCCGATTGGGACAACGACGTCGGCTTGCCAAAGTGACCGTGTGACGCAGTCGAAGTCGATCACCTACACACATAAAATAGTGCGGTCCAAAAAGGATAATTGCTTTTCGCAAAAATAATTTATTGGAAGAGATGTGGCCTGGCGCCGAAGTCAATGTCGATGCAGGGCATCAGCGTGACACGGTGAAGGCGTGGCAAAGCCTGACTTCACATGCCGGTCTGAGTTCCGGATGCGGCATTCGCCGAACTGTATATGGAAACTGACCGAACCACCATGCGACCGTTGTTTAATGCGGCCACCATTCGATAGACCTGTGTACAGATGATGAAACAAAGCAGCGTAATAATTCCTTGGGAAAAATAAACCCAAACAAGCAAAAATTGCTGGGATTAATAGCACCTGGTTTATTTGTTGTAGCAGTCCAAAGAAAAGTGACTCCCAAAATTGGGACTCGATCCGCATACCCATTGCCTGATGGGCGATAAAGCAACGGCATGGCCATGCTGGCAAAGGTTGGCTCGCCGAGGCAAAGCCCTCGGTCCAGCTAACGTGACGAAGCTGGTCAGCTGGTGACGCTGAAATCATCGGAGTATGTTGATGAAGAAATAGCAAAGTCCCGGATCGACCCAAGGTGACGGAGTAGGTCGGTAAGGAGGCGTTGTAGCTGCAGTGTCAGCCGGGGTGTTGAAGCAGTTCGGCATGATGGACATCGGCTTGAAGAAGCAACAGTGCGGTCATGCCAATATAGGTCGTAATTTGTGACGCGACCAATGCCGGCTTGATGAAGTGACCATGCGGCGATGCTGGTGTGCCTACTTCGTGTGATCCGTGGGGTGGCGATGTTGGTGATGATTTATCCTTTGCGATTCCGAACTCTTGTTCGACTCGCCGAGATGATGATCCGAAGATGTTGAGCTCGGCTCAACAAAGCAACGACGTGTCTAGTGCAGGTCGGCAGCCGTGAAGCAATATTGCCGGACTGGTTTGACACCAGCATGACGGTGAAGATTATCTCTAAAAAGGAGCAAAATTTGTGAGCGTGTGTTCAGAAACAAAACACAATACCCTAGAAGAAAATTCCTTTAAGAAGGTTGTCCAATATCACGTTTATAAAGAAACATGAATTCTGGTCGGATCCGTATTCGCGCAGAAAAAGATCCGAAAAGTGATGCACTAATCAGAAGGTTCCCGGAGTTAGGACGGTCGGATCGAGCTGAAATTTTGAGGGGTGGTAGATATAGGAATTCCACAGCCGATCAACGGTTGGATTTTCCAAAGGACGTCCGAACTAGGTGCTGGAGACTACACCCTAAACTTGTTCAGATTCTCGTCCAGATTTGATAGGGCTCTGGTATATCATAGATTGCCAGAGAATCCTACATCGGAACTCGACGAAATTTTGCATGGTTGTTGTATACTCAATTCCACACAATTTCACCAAAGGAATCATCAAAGTGATGCTCGAGGAGGTGGTGGAAAAGCGGATACAAGTTCGCTGTTCAGAAAAACAGCACGGTCGCCCGAGGGCAATGTTGACGTTGAGCCCCCGAGCTCCATGGATGATTCCTCCATGATCTTAATAGAGATCGGAGTTGATGTTGATGAAGGCCCTCGTCCAAACATGATGATTGGAGGTGGGGCATAGTCCTCGGTCAAGCCAAGGTAACCAGTCGAGGCGGCAACGAAGACGCCGACGTCGTAGTTGATTTGCAGACGAGCCATCGATCCTTTGCCGATCACACAGCAGAACTCTCAATGAAAGCACCAATGTCGGTGTCAAAACCGGCGGATCTCGGGTAGGGGGTCCCAAGTTGTGTATCATGGATCGATGGGTAACAGGAGACAGGGGACACGATGTTAACCCAGGTTCGGTCCTTAAAACCCTACGTCCTGCTCATTTTTATATTGATGGAGTATCAAGTATAGAGTTGATCTACCTCGGCTTATATAACATACCAGAGGCTAGGATAACAAGAGTCCTAGTCGAATACGTCGGTGGAGAGGAGTCCTTGTCTTGATCACCAAGTCTTTGAAGGAAATATACCCTAGAGGTAATAAAAAAGTTATTATTTATTTCCTTATATCATGATAAATGTTTATTATTCATGCTAGAATTGTATTAACCGGAAACATAATACATGTGTGAATACATAGACAAACAGAGTGTCACTAGTATGCCTCTACTTGACTAGCTCGTTGATCAAAGATGGTTATGTTTCCTAACCATAGACATGAGTTGTCATTTGATTAACGAGATCACATCATTAGGAGAATGATGTGATTGACTTGACCCATTCCGTTAGCATAGCACTTGATCGTCTAGTTTGTTGCTATTGCTTTCTTCATGACTTATACATGTTCCTATGACTATGAGATTATGCAACTCCCGTTTACCGGAGGAACACTTTGTGTGCTACCAAACGTCACAACATAACTGGGTGATTATAAAGATGCTCTACAGGTGTCTCCAAAGATACTTGTTGGGTTGGCGTATTTCGAGATTACGATTTGTCACTCCGATTGTCGGAGAGGTATCTCTGGGCCCTCTCGGTAATGCACATCACTTAAGCCTTGCAAGCATTGCAACTAATGAGTTAGTTGCGGGATGATGTATTACGGAACGAGTAAAGAGACTTGCCGGTAACGAGATTGAACTAGGTATTGAGATACCAACGATCGAATCTCGGGCAAGTGACATACCGATGGCAAAGGGAACAACGTATGTTGTTATGCGGTCTGACCGATAAAGATCTTCGTAGAATATGTGGGAACCAATATGAGCATCCAGGTTCCGCTATTGGTTATTGACTGGAGACGTGTCTCGGTCATGTCTACATAGTTCTCGAACCCGTAGGGTCCGCACGCTTAAATTTCGATGACAGTTATATTATGAGTTTATTTGTTTTGATGTACCGAAGGAGTTCGGAGTCCCGGATGAGATCGGGGACATGACGAGAGTCTCGAAATGGTCGAGACGTAAAGATCGATATATTGGACAACTATATTCGTACATCAGAAAGGTTCCGAGTGATTTGGGTATTTTCCGGAGTACCGGGGAGTTACGGGAATTCGTATTAGGCCTTAATGGGCCATACGGGAAAGGATACAAAGGCCTCAAAGGGTGGCCGCACCCCTCCCCATGGGCTGGTCCGAATTGGACTAGGGAGGGGGGTGCCCCCTTCCTTCCTTCTCCTTTTCCCTTCCCTTCCCTTCTCTCCTACTCCTACTACTTGGAAGGGATCCTAGTTCTACTAGGAAAGGGGGAATCCTACTCCCAGTGTGAGTAGGACTCCCCTAGGGCGCTCCATAGAGAGGGCCGGCCCCTCCCCTCCTCCACTCCTTTATATACGTGGCCAGGGGGCACCCCATAGACACAACAATTGATCTCTTGATCTCTTAGCCATGTGCGGTGCCCCCCTCCACCATAATCCACCTCGATCATATCGTAGCGATGCTTAGGCGAAGCCCTGCATCGGTAGAACATCATCATTGTCACCATGCCGTCATGCTGACAAAACTCTCCCTCAACACTCAGCTGGATCGGAGTTCGAGGGACGTCATCGAGTTGAACGTGTGCAGAACTCGGAGGTGCCGTGCGTTCGGTACTTGATCGGTCGAATCGTGAAGACGTATGACTACATCAACCGCGTTGTGCTAACGCTTCCGCTTTCGGTCTACGAGGGTACGTGGACACACTCTCCCCTCTTGTTGCTATGCATCACCATGATCTTGCGTGTGCGTAGGAAATTTTTGAAATTACTACGTTCCCCTACAGTGGCATCTGAGCCAGGTTTTATGCGTAGATGTCATATGCACGAGTAGAACACAAGTGAGTTGTGGGCGATATAAGTCATACTGCTTACCAGCATGTCACACTTTGGTTCGGCGGTATTGATGGATGAAGCGGCCCGGACCGACATTACGCATACGCTTACGCGAGACTGGTTTTACCGCCATGCTATGCACATAGGTGACTAGCGGGTGTCAGTTTCTCCAACTTTAGTTGAACCGAGTGTTGCTATGCACGGTCCTTGAGAAGGTTAAAACATCACTAACTTGACAAACTATCGTTGTGGTTTCCGATGCGTAGGTAAGAACGGTTCTTGCTCAGCCCGTTGCAGCCACGTAAAACTTGCAACAACAAAGTTGAGGACGTCTAACTTGTTTTTGCAGGGCATGTTGTGGTGTGATATGGTCAAGACGTAATGAGATATAAGTTGTTGTATAAGATGATCATGTTTTGTTGAAGTTATCGGCAACTGGCAGAAGCCTTATGGTTGTCTCTTTATTGCATAAGATGCAAGTGCCAAATAATTGCTTTACTTTATTGCTATGCGATAGCAATAGTTGCAAGAGCAATAGTTGGCGAGACGACCATGTGAAGACACATTCATATAGATCAAGATGATGGAGATCATGGTGTCATGCCGGTGATGATGGAAATCATGACAATGCTTTGGAGATGGAGATCAAAGGCACAAGATGATGATGGCCATATCATGTCACATATTTTGATTACATGTGATGTTTATATTTTATGCATCTTATTTTGCTTAGTTCCACAGTAGCTTAATAAGATGATCTGTCACTAATTATCAAGGTACAAGTGTTCTCCCTGAGTATGCACCGTTGCGAAAGTTCTTCGTGCTGAGACACCACGTGATGATCGGGTGTGATAGGCTCTATGTTCAAATACAACGGGTGCAAAACAGTTGCACACGCGGAATACTCAGGTTAAACTTGACGAGCCTAGCATATAATAGATATGGCATCGGAACACTGAGACCGAAAGGTCGAGCGTGAATCATATAGTAGATATGATCAACATAGTGATGTTCACCATTGAAACTACTCCATCTCACGTGATGATTGGACATGGTTTAGTTGATATGGATCAGGTGATCACTTAGAGGATTAGAGGGATGTCTATCTAAGTGGGAGTTCTTAAGTAATATGATTAATTGAACTTTAATTTATCATGAACTTGGTCCTGGTAGTATTAGTGTATCTATGTTGTAGATCAATAGCTCGCGATGTTGCTCCCCGTTTAATTTTTATATGTTCCTAGAGAAAACTAAGTTGAAAAATGTTAGTAGCAGTGATGCGGATTGGATCCCTGATCTGAGGATTATCCTCATTGCTGCACAGAAGAATTATGTCCTTGATGCACCGCTAGGTGACAAACCTATTGCAGGAGCAGATGCAGATGTTATGAATGTTTGGCTAGCTCAATATGATGACTACTTGATAATTTAGTGCACCATGCTTAAACGGCTTAGAATCGGGACTTCAAAGATGTTTTGAACGTCATGGACCATATGAGATGTTCCAGGAGTTGAAGTTAATATTTCAAGCAAATACCCGAGTTGAGAGATATGAAGTCACCGACATGTTCTATAGCTAAAAGATGGAGGAGAATAGCTCAAGTAGTGAGCATGTGCTCAGATTGTATGGGGTACTACAATCGCTTGAATCAAGTGGGAGTTAATCTTCCAGATAAAATAGTGATTGACAGAATTCTCTAGTCACCATCACCAAGTTAGTAGAACCTCGTGATGAACTATAATATGCAAGGGATAACGGAAACGATTCCCAAGCTCTTCATGATGCTGAAATCGACGAAGATAGAAATCAAGAAAAGCATCAAGTGTTGATGGTAAACAAAACCACTAGTTTCAAGTAAAGGGACAAAGGGAAGAAAGGGGAACTTCAAGAAGAACGGCAAGCAAGTTGTTGCTCAAGTGAAAAACCCAAGTCTAGACCTAAGCCTGAAACTGAGTGCTTCTACTGCAAAGGGACTGGTCACTGGAAGCAGAACTACCCCAAGTAATTGGTGGATAAGAAGGATGGCAAAGTGAACATAGGTATATTTGATATACATGTTATTGATGTGTACTTTACTAGTGTTTATAGCAACCCCTCAGTATTTGATACTAGTTCAGTTGCTAAGAATAGTAACTCGAAACAGGAGTTGCAGAATGAACAGAGACTAGTTAAGGGTGAAGTGACAATGTGTATTGGAAATGGTTCCAAGATTGATATGATCATCATCGCACACTCCCTATACTTTTGGGATTAGTGTTAAACCTAAAATAAATGTTATTTTGTGTTTGCGTTGAGCATGAATATGATTGGATCATGTTTATTGCAATACTGTTATTCATGTAAGTTAGAGAATAATTGTTGTTCTGTTTACATGAATAAAACCTTCTATGGTCATACACCCAATGAAAATGGTTTGTTGGATCTCGATCGTGGTGATACACATTTTCATAATATTGAAGCTAAAAGATGCAAAGTTAATAATGATAGTGCAACTTATTTGTGGCAATTCCGTTTAGGTCATATTGGTGTAAAGAGCATGAAGAAAATCCATGTTGATGGGCTTCTGGAATCACTTGATTATGCATCAGTTGATGCTTGCGAATCATGCCTCATGGGCAAGATGACTAAGACTCCATTCTCCGGAACAATGGAGCGAGCAAAAGATTTGTTGGAAATCATACATATTGATGTATGTGATCTGATGAATATTGAGGCTTGCGACAGGTATCATTATTTTCTGATCTTCCCAGATGATTTGAGTAGATATGAGTACATCTACTTGATGAAACACAAGTCTGAAACATTTGAAAAATTCAAAGAATTTCAGAGTGAAGTGGAGAATCATCGTAATAAAAATAAAAGTTTCTACTATATGATCGCAGAAGTAAAATATTTGAGTTACGAGTTTGGCCTTCAATTAAAACAATGTGAAATAGTGTCACTACTCACGCCACCTGGAACACCACAGTGTAATGGTGTGTCCGAACGTCGTAACCGTACTTTATTAGATATGGTGTGATCTATGATGTCTCTTACCAATTTACCACTATCATTTTGGGGTTATGCATTAGACACAGCTACATTCACATTAAATAGGGCACCATCTAAATCCGTTGAGATGACACCGTATGAACTATGGTTTGCAAAGAAACCTAAGTTGTCGTTTCTTAAAGTTTGAGGTTGCAATGCTTATGTGAAAAAGTTTCAACCTGATAAGCTCAAACCCAAATCGGAGAAGTGCGTCTTCATAGGATACCCAAAAGAAAATGTTGGGTACACCTTCTGTCATAGATCCGAAGGCAAGATATTCATTGCTGAGAATGGATCCTTTCTAGAGAAGGAGTTTCTCTCGAAAGAAGTGAGTAGGAGGAAAGTAGAACTTGATGAGGTAACTGTACCTGCTCCCTTATTGGAATGTAGTTCATCACAGAAATCTGTTCCTGTGACTACTACACCAATTAGTGAGGAAGCTAATGATGATGATCATGTAACTTCAGATCAAGTTACTACCGAACCTCGTAGGTAAACCAGAGTGAGATCCGCACCAGAGTGGTACAGTAATCCTGTTCTAGAGGTCATGTTACTTGACCATGACGAGCCTACGAACTATGAGGAAGCGATGATGAGCCCAGATTCCGAGAAATGGATTGAGGCCATAAAATCTGAGATGAGATCCATGTATGAGAACAAAGTATGGACTTTGATTGACTTGCCCAATGATCGGCGAGCCATTGAGATTAAATGGATCTTCAAGAGGAAGACAGACGCTGATAGTAGTGTTACTATCTACAAAGCTAGAATTGTCGCAAAAAGGTTTTCGACAAGTTCAAGGTGTTGACTACGATGAGAGTTCCTCACTCGTATCTATGCTTAAGTCTGTCCGAATCATGTTAGCAATTGCCACATTTTATGAAATCTAGAAAATGGATAAACAAAACTGCATTCCTTAATGGATTTATTAAAGAAGAGTTGTATATGATGCAACCAGAAGGTTTTGTCAATCCTAAAGGTACTAACAAAATATGCAAGCTCCAGCGATCCATCTATGGACTGGTGCAAGCATCTCGGAGTTGGAATATACGCTTTGATAAGTTGATCAAAGCATATAGTTTTATACAGACTTGCGGTGAAGCCTGTATTTACAAGAAAGTGAGTGGGAGCACTACAACATTTCTGATAAGTATATGTGAATGACATATTGTTGATCGGAGATAATGTAGAATTATTCTACAAAGCATAAAGAAATGTTTGAAAGGAGTTTTTCAAAGAAAGACCTCAGTGAAGCTGCTTACATATTGAGCATCAAGATCTATAGAGATAGATCAAGACGCTTGATAAGTTTTTCAATGAGTACATACCTTGACAAGATTTTGAAGTAGTTCAAAATGGAACAGTCAAAGAAGGAGTTCTTGCCTGTGTTACAAGGTGCGAAGTTGAGTAAGACTCAAAACCCGACCACAACAGAAGATAGAGAGAGAATGAAAGTCATTCCCTATGCCTCAGCCATAGGTTCTATTAAGTATGCCATGTTGTGTACCAGACCTATTGTATACCCTTCCCTGAGTTTGGCAAAGGAGTACAATAGTGATCTAGGAGTAGATCACTGGACATTGTTCAAAATTATCCTTAGTGGAATAAGGATATGTTTCTCGATTATGTAAGTGACAAAAGGTTCGTCGTAAAGGGTTACGTCGATGCAAATTTTGACACTGATCCAGATGACTCTAAATCTCAATCTAGATACATATTGAAAGTGGGAGCAATTAGCTAGAGTAGCTCTGTGCAGAGCATTGTTGACATAGAAATTTGCAAAATTCTTACGGGTCTGAATGTGGCAGACCCGTTGACTAAACTTCTCTCACAAGCAAAACATGATCACACCTTAGTACTATTTGGGTGTTAATCACATAGCGATGTGAACTAGATTATTGACTCTAGTAAACCCTTTGGGTGTTGGTCACATGTCGATGTGAACTATGGGTATAAATCACATGGTGATGTGAACTATTGGTATTAAATCACACGACGATGTGAACTAGATTATTGACTCTAGTGCAAGTGGGAGACTGGAGGAAATATACCCTAGAGGCAATAATAAAGTTATTATTTATTTCCTTATATCATGATAAATGTTTATTATTCATGCTAGAATTGTATTAACCGGAAACATAATACATGTGTGAATACATAGACAAACAGAGTGTCACTAGTATGCCTCTACTTGACTAGCTCGTTGATCAAAGATGGTTATGTTTCCTAACCATAGACATGAGTTGTCATTTGATTAACGGGATCACATCATTAGGAGAATGATGTGATTGACTTGACCCATTCCGTTAGCATAGCACTTGATCGTTTAGTTTGTTGCTATTGCTTTCTTCATGACTTATACATGTTCCTATGACTATGAGATTATGCAACTCCCGTTTACCGGAGGAACACTTTGTGTGCTACCAAACGTCACAACGTAACTGGGTGATTATAAAGGTGCTCTACAGGTGTCTCCGAAGGTACTTGTTGGGTTGGCGTATTTCGAGATTAGGATTTGTCACTCCGATTGTCGGAGAGGTATCTCTGGGCCCTCTCGGTAATGCACATCACTTAAGCCTTGCAAGCATTGCAACTAATGAGTTAGTTGCGGGGTGACGTATTACGAAACGAGTAAAGAGAATTGCCGGTAACGAGATTGAACTAGGTATTGAGATACCAACGATCGAATCTCGGGCAAGTAACTTACCGATGACAAAGGGAACAACGTATGTTGTTATGCGGTCTGACCGATAAAGATCTTCATAGAATATGTGGGAACCGATATGAGCATCCAGGTTCCGCTATTGGTTATTGACCGGAGACGTGTCTCGGTCATGTCTATATAGTTCTCGAACCCATAGGGTCCACACGGTTAAAGTTCGATGACAGTTATATTATCAGTTTATTTGTTTTGATGTACCAAAGGAGTTCGGAGTCCCGGATGAGATCGGGGACATGACGAGGAGTCTCGAAATGGTCGAGACGTAAAGATCGATATATTGGATAACTATATTCGGACATCGGAAAGGTTCCAAGTGTTTCGGGTATTTTCGGGAGTACCGGGGAGTTACGGGAATTCGTATTGGGCCTTAATGGGCCATACGGGAAAGGAGAGAAAGGCCTCAAAGGGTGGCCGCACCCCTCCCCATGGGCTGGTCCGAATTGGACTAGGGAGGGGGGCGCCCCCTTCCTTCCTTCTCCTTTTCCCTTCCCTTTCCTTCTCTCCTACTCCTACTACTTGGAAGGGATCCTAGTTCCACTAGGAAAGGGGGAATCCTACTCCCGGTGGGAGTAGGACTCCCCTAGGGCGCGCCATAGAGAGGGCCGGCCCCTCCCCTCCACTCCTTTATATACGTGGCCAGGGGGCACCCCATAGACACAACAATTGATCTCTTGATCTCTTAGCCGTGTGCGGTGCCCCCCTCCACCATAATCCACCTCGATCATATCGTAGCGGTGCTTAGGCGAAGCCCTGCATTGGTAGAACATCATCATTGTCACCACGCCGTCGTGCTGACAAAACTCTCCCTCAACACTCGGCTGGATCGGAGTTCGAGGGACGTCATCGAGTTGAACGTGTGCAGAACTCGGAGGTGCAGTGCGTTCGGTACTTGATCGGTCAAATCGTGAAGACGTACGACTACATCAACCGCGTTGTGCTAACGCTTCCGCTTTCTGTCTACGAGGGTACGTGTACACACTCTCCCCTCTCGTTGCTATGCATCACCATGATCTTGCATGTGCGTAGGAAATTTTTAAAATTACTACGTTCCCCAACAGTCTTGTGGAATCTTCCTCGTATGTGTCTTCGGCTGTACGAACTGGCCCATGAGTAAACGGCCATGGGGGTCCTCGGCCCAATCCAACTGACCGGGAGACGATGTGGTGAGTACCCCCCTAGTCCAGGACACCATCAGTGCCCGGTAGTGGGTTCGATCTTATGGTGCTTGATCCCAGTGACAGAAAGGGAACCGACACGTATGTATCGTTGCTACTAAGGATAAACAGACGATATCTATATCTACTGCCATATAGATAAACTGATCTTGTCTACATCATGTCATAATTCTTATTGCATTACTCCGTTTTCCATGAACTTAATACACTAGATGCATGTTGGATAGCGGTCGATGTGTGGAGTAATAGTAGCAGATGCTGGCAGGAGTCGGTCTACTAATCTTGGATGTGATGCCTATTTAATGATCATTTTCTGGATATCATCATAATTATTTGAGGTTCTATCAATTGCCAAACAGTAATTTGTTTACCCACCGTTTGCTATTTTTCTCGAGAGAAACCACTAGTGAAACCTACGGCCCCCGAGTCTTCTTTCTCATATATTTGCCTTTGCGATCTACCTTTTTATTTGCTTTTATTTTCAGATCTATTAAACCAAAAACCCAAAAATACCTTGCTGCAATTTATTTTATTTGGCGTTCGATCTATCCATATTTACAACTTTATCTCCCGTCACACGCCGTTTCTGGCGCCGTTACCCGAAAGGGATTGACAACCCCTTTAACACGTTGGGTTGCGAGGTGTTGTTATTTGTGTGCAGGGGCTGTTTACGTCGTGTTGCTTGGTTCTCCTACTGGTTCGATAACCTTGGTTTCATATCTGAGGGAAATACCTATCGCTGATGTGCTGCATCATCCCTTCCTCTTTGGGGAAATACCGACGTAGCTTAAAGCGACATCAGTACCCTCGTAGACCGTAAGCGAAAGTGGAAGCGTTTCACAACGTGGTTGAGGTAGTCGAACACTCGTCGTGATCCAACCGATCTAGTACCGAACGTACGACACCTCCGTGTTCAGCACACGTTAAGCTCGGTGACGTCCTTCGCCTTCTTGATCCAGCAACATGGCGATGTAGTAGATGAGTTCTGTTAGCATGACGGTGTGGTGAAGGTGATGGTGAAGTGATCTCTGCAGGGCTTCGCCTATGCACTACAGAAATATGACCGAGGGTGTAAATGGTGGAGGGGGGCGCCGCACACAGCTAACAATTGATCTAGTGTGTGCTAGGCGCCCGCCTCCCACATATATATAGGTGGGAGGGGAGGCAGCCTAGCGCACCACATAGGTGGCCGGATGGCCCTAGGGCTCCTGCCCTGGCCACGCCCCTGCCATGTTTGGACAAGGGGAAGGAAAGAGGGGGGAGGGAAAGAAGGGGGAGTCCTACTCCACACTTTCGTTTCCCTTCCCCTCTTTCCTTCTCCTCCTAGGCCGGCCTTCTATGGGGGGTGCACCAGCCCCTTGTGGCTGGTGCGTTCCCTCTCTTGGCCCATAAGGCCCATAACTTTTACCGGGGGTGCCCGAAACCCCTTCTGGTGACCCGATAAGTACCCGGTACCCCCGAAACACTTCTGGTGCCCGAATATCATCGTCCTATATATCAATCTGTACCTCTCGACTAGTTAGAGACTCCTCGTCATGTCCGTGATCTCATCTAGGACTCCAGACAATATTCGGTCACCAAAGCACATAACACATATAATACTATATCCTCAACGAACGTTAAGCATGCTGACCCTACGGGTTCGAGAATTATGTAGACATGACCGAGACACCTCTCCGGTCAATAACCAATAGCGGAACCTAGATGCCCATATTGGCTCCTACATATTCTAAGAATATGTTTATTGGTCAAACCGTTATGACAACATACACAATTCCCTTTGTCCATCGGTATGTTACTAGCCCGAGATTCGATTGTCGGTATCTTCATACCTAGTTCAATGTCGTTACCAGCAAGTCTATTTACTCGTTCCGTAATACACCATCCCGTAACTAACTCATTAGTCACATTGCTTGCAAGGCTTCTTATGATCTGTATTACCAAGAGGGCCCAGAAATACCTCTCTGATACTCGGAGTGACAAATCCTAATCTTGATCTATGCCAACTCAACAAATACCTTCAGAGATACCTGTAGAGCATCTTTATGATCACCCAGTTATGTTGTGACGTTTGATAGCACACAAGGTATTCCTCCAGTATCTGGGAGTTGCATAATCTCATAGTTGAAAGAATATGTATTTGACATTAAGAAAGCAATAGCAATAAATTGAACGATCAAATGTTATGCTAACGAATGGGTCTCGTCCATCACATCATTCTCCTAATTATGTGATCCCATTATCAAATGATAACTCATGTCTATGGTTAGGAAACCTTAACCATCTTTGATCAACGAGCTAGTCTAGTATAGGCTCACTAGGGACATAGTATTGTTTATGTATCCACGCATCTATTTAAGTTTCCGGTCAATAAAATTCTAGCATGAATAATAAACCTTTATCATGATCTAGGAAATATAATAATAACCATTTTATTATTGCCTCTAGGGCATATTACCATCAATAAAGAGGAATTGATAGTTTAATGCTATGGTTGGGTTTTACCTTATTGATCTTTAGTAGTTGCAGATGCTTGCTAGAGTTCCAATCATAATTGCATATGATGCAAGTAGATAAAGTATGTTAGCTTATGCCTCTCCCTCATATAAAATTGCAATAATGATTACCGATCTTGTTAACAATTGCATAGATAATTACGCACACCGATCCATCATTATCCCACACTCACTATTTATAATATATAGTAATATATTCTAACTTTATGATAACAACACCTATTTTTATATTTAGTTCTCTGATATCATGCAAATCTATCCTCTTTATACCCACAACATAGTTTTATTTCTCTTTTCTAGATGGAAGCAAACATTCGGTGTATGTAGAGTTGTATTAGTGGCAGATAGGAGTTGAGAGAATATTGATCTTACCTTTAGCTCCTTGTGGGTTCAACCCTCCATAATTATCACTTCCACCTTTGGAAATTTCTATGATGATTCCTTGCACTTGGGGATTATCAAGCTCTTTTATAGCGCCGTTGCCGGGGAGCAATAGCGTGGGGTTGATATTCTCGTGTGTGCTTGTTTGCTTTCTTTACTAAGTAGATTTTGTTTTCCCTTTTGTTTTATTTAGTTGTGGGTTAAAAAACAAACAAAAAATTAAAAGAATGCAAAATACAAAAAATTACTTGCCTCTTATGCCTAAAAACTTTTTCAAAAAGAGAAGTGATTGGAAGGTTATGCATTGGAGAAGTGACGGTCGACCTTGAACACTTGTGTTCATGCTCATGGAAAAAATGTAGAATTTTTCATGGAAGTTTCTCAAAAATAATTATACCCTTGTATATATCCATTGTATTATAAAAATAATGTGCCAAGTTTTGGCTTTAGGATGATTAGATTACCCGTTAACTATGTGCGGTGCAAAAACAGAAACTTTGTCTGTAGTGCGTGAATTTACAATTTTTTTACTGGAATGTCAAAAGTTTCTGAAATTTTTACACATTACTGATATACAAATTGTTTAGGTTGTCCTAATATTTTATAATTTTTGGAGTAACAGAAGTATACGAAGTTTCCAAATTGCTATAGACCGTCCTGCTTTTGACAGATTCTGTTTTCTATGTGTTGTTCGCTTATTTTGATGTATCTATGGGTTGTATCGGGGGATATGAACCATGGTGAAGTTGTTATATAGTAGATATAATGCTAATATGAAATTGGAATGAGTTTACAACAGTACCTAAAAGTAGTGATTTGCTTTATTATACTAACGGATCTCACAAGGTTTTTTGTTATGTTTTGTGTGGATGAAGTGTTCGAAGATCGAGGAGTTATCGATATGAGAAGAATAAGGAGAGGCAAGATTTAAAGATTGGGGATTCCCAAGGCACCCAAAATAAATATTTCAAGGATACTCAAGCATCAAAGCTTGGGGATGCCCCGGTAGGCATCCCATCTTTCTTCTTCAACAATTATCGGTATACCTCGTTTTTTGTTTTGTTCACATGATGTGCGTCTTTTGTATTTTTATTTTCCTTTATGGACCATGCTAGTATGATATTGTAATTCATTGATTTATATAATGCTTCATATGCTTCACTTCAATCTTTTGAGTATGGCTTTATAGAATGCTCTTTGTGCTTCACTTAAATCTTTTGAGTATGGCTTTATAGAATGCTTCGTGTGCTTCACTTATATATTTTGAGATTGGATGTTGGTAAATCTATATTAATTGTAGAATGCTCCATGAACTTCACTTATATATTTTGGAGTATGAATAAGACTATCATCGAAATTGGGCTTGGAAGAGTATGATTAAAATATCATGCCTAGCTAAAAAGGCATTAAAGAAAAGCGCTTGTTGGGAGACAACCCAATATTTACCCCTACCATTTTTGTGTGTTCTCATGATTATTCTACTGTATTAATCATGTTTTATATATTTTTTCAATAAAGTGCCAAGTAAGACCTTTGGGATGATCTATGGTGGTAGTTGATTTGATCTTGCTGAAAAACAGAAACTTTTGCACTCATTGCCAGAATTTTAAAAAAAATATCAGAGAAGCGTGCTTTTGATCTCAATTTTTTACACAAGATTGATATACAAATTGCCCAGGTTTTCCTACCTTTTCAGAATTTTAGGAGTAGCGTAAGTATGGTTGTTGTTCAGATCATTACAGACTGTTCTGATTCTGACATATTTTGTTTTCAATGCATAGTTTGCTTTTTTTCTAGTTTCTATGGCTTATATTGCTCAATATAAATTGTAAAAATGATAGGGTACAGTAGAAATTTTGTGAGAACAATTATGAATCTTATCTTGACAGTACCAAAATGAATGATTTGCTCTTTATCATACTAACCCATCTCACGAAGTTCCGTTAAGTTTTGTGTGATTGAAGTTTTCAAGTTTTGGGTGAGATATCGATATGAGGAGAATAAGGAGCAGAAATACCCTAAGCTTGGGGATGCCCAAGGCACCCTAAGGTAATATTTAAGGAAGACTCAAGTGCCTAAGCTTGGGGATGACCCGGAAGGCATATCCCCTCTTTCGTCTTCAAAACTATCAGTATACCTTACTCGGAGCTATATTTTTATTCGTCACACGATATGTGTTTTGCTTGGAGCGTATTTCCATTTTACTTGCTATTTGAATAAAATCATTGGATCTGGAATCTTGAATGGGAGAGATTCCTTACATGGCTAATTAACTATTGGGCTACTCATTGATCTTCACTTATATCTTTTTGGGGGTAATTTTGTTATTTACTCTCGTGCTTCACTTATATCTTATGAGTAAATGGTTGAATGAGTTGAATATCTAAATATGAAATTATATATGTTGCATATATATGCTGATCCCATGGGGAGTAATGACTTCAAGTATAAGAAGGAGAGGTGGTAAAATTTATTGAAAGTTAGCAAACACAACATTGGTCACTTGAACAATTCATGAAAGAATATTGAAGGAAGAGAGATTTCACATATAAATATACTATCTTGGACATCTTCTATGATTGTGAGCCCCATTAATTATTTTCAAACTTAAGCAAATTAGTTGAAGTTGGACAAGGAAGACAATGTAATGAGTTATGTTTGGGTATATTTGTATAGAAGTTATATTGTTATATGGATCCTCCAACATGTGGTGCTTGCTTAGGATCTTTTGCTAGCCAAAATTTTGTACTAAGCAGAGATACTACTTGTGCATCCAAAATCCATAAACCCTGTTTCATGTCATGAGTGTCCACACATCTACCTATGGATCGAATAAGATCCTTCAAGTAAGTTGTCATCGGTGTAAAAAGCAATAAAAATTGCTCCTAAATATGTACGATCTTTTATTGTAAGGGAAAATAAGTGTTGTACAAACTTGTGATGGTAAGGAAATAAAAGCGACGGACTGCATAATGAAGGTTGCTATCACAAAGGGCAATACAACGTGACGTTCCTTTGCATTAAGGATTTGCACATCCAAAATTAAAAAGCGCATGACAACCTCTGTTTCCCTCTGCGAAGGGCCTATCTTTTACTTTCATGTATTTACTTTTATGCAAGAGTCAATAGTATTCCTTCTTAGTTCAACCTCAATTATTCTTTAGTTGGCAAGCATCATGTGGTGGGGAAAGATCCAAGCATATATGGCCATTCAAATATATTTGATCATGAATTATTATTGTTGACAATTATCTATATGATGAATAACTTGGGAGGCGAAACATTAAGCCCCTATCTTTATTTGTGTTCGATGGATGCTATTTGTTCTAACATATGCTTTGAGTGTTAGCAAGCATGGAAGACTATATGATAGTTGAGTATGTGGAATTTGCAAAATCAAAGCTCTTACATAGACCCTTCCTGAAAATAAGATGAATTGCAATTGTTTGGTGACTAAAAACATAGTTTGTTAGTTTTCAAGAAACTTTATGGTCTATGCTTTAACATGTGAATAGCTTGTTACTTGATCATGAGAAGTTTTATGAGATGAGCTACTGTTTATGATATATAATGATGCTAGAAAAAGTGCTTGGAACTATCATTGATCAAATTTATGCACTATCCTAGCCTTCACACTTCATAAATTATTTCTTTTATCATTTACCTACTCGAGGACGAGCAGGAATTAAGCTTGGGGATGCTGATACGTCTCCAACGTATCTATAATTTATGAAGTATTCATGCCATGTTTACAACAATTTTATATGGTTTTGGTATGATTTGATTAGAACTAAACCGGACTGACGTTGTTTTCAGCAGAACTACTCTGGTGTCGTTTTTGTGCAGAAATAAAAGTTCCCGGAATGGGATGAAAATTTACGGTGATTTTCTATGGACCAAACACTACTAGGAAAAGGGCTATAGATGGAAATGACACTAATGGCGCACCAGACTTGTGGAGCGCCATTAGTATATACTAATGGCGCACCACCTTCTGATGCGCCATTAGTGTTGAAACTACTAATGGCGCACCCTGCCGACGGTGCGCCATTAGTACCAATTTTTTTTTGAACTAGTGCGCCTGTCCAAACATACTAATGGCGCATCCACTGGTGGTGCGCCATTACTAGTTGTAACTAGTAATGGCGCACCAGCCATAAGGTGCGCCACTAATGTTATTTTTTTATTATTGTTTTTATTCCTTTTTTTGCAAAAGTACTAATGGCGCACCACCAGGGGGTGCGCCATTAGTAACCTGGATTACTAATGGCGCATTTGCTGCTGGTGCGCCATTAGTAAGTGGGCAGCAACAAGATATTTTGGACAGCCTCTCCTCCCACACTCACTTTCTCCCCACTTCATTCTCTCCACCGCCTCCTCCTTGTCTCGGGTGCCTCCTCTTTTTCACCTCATTTCCACCATAGATTCATTCAAATTAAGTGGTTAAGTTACCTTGTTTTGCTAGGTAAGTAAGGGGGGAAGCTATATTTATGTTGTTCTCCCTACAACAATGTGCACATGCACTTTTTATGGCCTAGCTAGATCTATGTATGTTCGTGGTGTTGCATATGTTTGTGGTGTTGCATATGTGTTTGTGTTTGGAGGTGTACCGGTATTTGAAATGCGATAGTTGCCAATATTTTGCCGGAATGTTGATTCATTTCCGTTTCGGCGAGAATTTTGGCATTAAGCATTCTTTTTGGTCCTATTTTTAGGGAAAGTCATGCCAAATTTTTTCTTGGTTCTAAAATATCGTTTTGCTCTACCCCGCAGGCGACCATGGTCCGCACGATGACCGAAGGCATCGTGAATAGGTTTTTGAGGTCCGCGAAGGCCGAGATGCTTCAAAAGAACGAGACGGAGATAAGATGTCCGTGTCGAAGATGCAAGCTGAATAGCCTTATTGCGGACCCGGATTCCGGGCAGGTGCGGGACCACCTGCTCTTGCGTGGTTTCATGGATGGCTATAGGTGGCAAGGTGATGAAGATGACTACGAAGTCGTCCATGGGGGCCGGGCAAGAAATGAGGAAGGGCAGCAAGACAACCACCGCGGCTCGGGGGGGGGCGAGAAGACGAAGAATCCCCAGGAGATGATCACGACGGTGATGCTGTACACAGTCATCATGTAGAAGATGCAGGACATGATGATGATGCCGGCGGAGCAGACGACGCTGGACCATCGATGGGCTGGGTGCAGGACCCTCATATTCAAGAGCTGCTTCTCAAGCAGACGGATAACGCAAGAGCTGCCGCCCGAGAGAAAGCCAAGATGGATCAACTTGAGTTAGACGCGGTTACTCCATTGTATGAAGGATGCAGGCCCGAGGATACCCGCCTGAAAGTAACGCTCATGGCTCTGGAGATGAAGGTAAAACACAAAATGACCGACGCATGCTTCGACGAGAACATGTCATTCTGGCACGAACGTCTTCCCAAGGGGAACAAGTGCCCGACCAGTTTGGAGGAGGCGAAGAAAATCGTGTGTCCTCTGGATTTACCGCACGTGAAATACCATGTGTGCATGAACAATTGCATCATTTATCGGGACGAGCACGCGGAGTCTACCATATGTCCGGTGTGCGGTGTCACTCGATACAAGAAGAGGAAGAAAGCTCCTCGAAAAGTGGTGTGGTACTTTCCGATCACTCCTCGTCTGCAGCGGTATTTCGCGGACCCTAAGGTAGCAAAGCTCCTGCGTTGGCACGCGGATAGGGAGGAGAAGAAGCGAGAAGATGACGCAAATGATCCGGAGATAGATAAAAAAGACAAGATGCTGAGTCACCCTAAGGATGCGAGCCAGTGGCAAGCGTTGAACTTCGAATACCCAGAATTTGGGAACGATCCAAGGAACATCATGCTGGGCGCGAGCACCGATGGAGTCAATCCGTTTGGCAGCCAGAGAAGCACACATAGCACCTGGCCTGTGTTCGTGTGGATGTACAACCTTCCCCCCTGGTTGTGCATGAAGAGGAAGTACATTCACATGAGTATGCTAATTGAAGGGCCGAAACAACCAGGGAACGACATCAATCTGTATCTGGGGCTGCTGAAAGAGGAGATTGACACGCTGTGGAAAACGCCAGCCAATACGTGGGACGCCGCAGAGAAAGAATATTTCCCTATGAGAGCCGCACTGCTCACGACGGTGCACGACTATCTCGGTTACGGATATCTTGCGGGGCAGGTAGTCCACGGATTTTCTGGATGCGTAAGGTGCATGGATGACACAACGTATCGCCAGCTAGATAGAGATCCCGGGTCTTCGAAAACCGTGTTCATGGGACATCGAAGGTGGCTTCGCGACGATGACCCGTGGAGGAAACGCAAGGATCTGTTCGATGGTGAAACCGAACCCCGAAAACGCCCGTGTACGAGGAGCGGCGAGGAAATAGACAAGCTGTTGAAAAATTGGAAAGACTGCCCACTGCCGGGAAAGAAGCAAAAGGCGCCAGAGCCGCTGCTGAAGGTATGGAAAACGAGGTCTGTTTTCTGGGACTTGCCGTACTGGAAGATCCACCGTGTGCCTCACAGCCTTGATGTCATGCATATCACGAAGAACGTGTGCGAGAGTCTGCTTGGTACCCTGCTCAACATGCCAGAGAGGACCAAAGATGGGCCGAAAGCAAGGGCAGACTTGAAATCAATGGGCATCAGGCAGGAGCTTCACGCTATATATGATGATGATGATGATGATGATGATGATGATGATGATGATGATGAGGCGAAGCAGGACACAGAAAGTCGTCGCAAAGGCAAAAAGGCCAAGAAGACCGGAAATGACTACCCTCCCGCGTGCTTCACTCTAAGTCAGGAGGAGATCGAGCAGTTTTTCACCTGCCTCCTAGGAGTAAAACTTCCTTACGGTTACGCGGGGAAGATAAGCAGATACCTAGACCCAGCGAAGCAGAAGTTCAGCGGGATGAAGTCTCACGACTGTCACGTGCTGATGACGCAGATACTTCCAGTTGCAATCCGTGGGATCATGGACGCGCACGTCCGTGAAACGCTATTTGGCCTATGCAACTTCTTCGACGTCATCTCTCGGAAGTCGATTGGCGTGAGGCAACTCAGAAGGCTACAGGAAGAGATCGTGGTGATACTATGCGAGCTTGAGATGTACTTCCCGCCCGCATTCTTCGACGTTATGGTGCATCTGCTGGTCCATATAGTGGAGGATATCATCCAACTCGGGCCGACGTTCCTGCACAGCATGATGCCGTTCGAAAGGATGAATGGTGTCATCAAAGGATACGTTCGCAACATGTCACGTCCAGAGGGAAGCATAGCCAGGGGCTTTCTGACCGAAGAGTGCATCTCCTACTGCACGAATTATCTAGGCATCGAGAACCCCGTTGGTCTGCCCGTCAACAGGCACCTCGGCAGGCTCGCTGGATGGGGTCACCGTGAGGGTCGCCGCGAAATGCATGTCGACTTCGAGGGTCGACTCGCCGACTTTGAAAGAGCAAACCTAGTCGCGCTACAACACATAGACGTGGTCGATCCTTGGGTGGTAGAGCACAAAACCTTTATTAAGAAGACGTACAATGACCGAGGCCAACAGAGGACGGACGGAGATATACTCAAAGAGCACAACTCATGTTTCACGCGTTGGTTCAAGCAGAAGCTTCTGTCGTACCCTTTACATGAGGATTCTTCCGCGGAAGAACAACTCATATTCGCCTTGTCACAGGGCGCCGAGCACAACCTGATGACCTATGAGGCATACGATATCAACGGCTACACATTCTACACCGAGGCCAAGGACATGAAGAGCGATGGTTATCAGAACTCCGGGGTAACGATGGAATCCTACACCGGTAACGACAAGGACAGATACTACGGAAGGATCGAGGAGATCTGGGAGCTGAGCTACGCTGGAGAGAAGGTCCCGATGTTCCGTGTCAGATGGGCCAAGAACGTCATAAAAGAAGACCGGTATTTCACCACCATGGTTATACCCGAAGCCAAATCCAAGACCGCGGGCGCAAACGTCACCGCGAAAAATGAGCCATGGGTACTGGCTTCCCAAGTGGACCAATGCTTCTTCATTACCGACCCGCCAAAGCCCAGTCGTGTTGTCGTGAGGAGAGGCAAAAGGAAGATCATCGGAATGGATGGAGTAGCCAATGAGCAAGACTTCGACAAGTACGGCGACCCGAGGATCGAACATGACGACGATGATGAAGTAGCAGCATACACCACAAGAAGAAGCAGGACCACCCTACCTAAAGGACGTCCGTTCCACAGAAGAACTCCATTTGCGAAAAAGAAGGGCAAGAAGATTGTGAACAGATAGCTAGCTAAGATCGATTGTATTTAAATCGTAGACTTCATTTCTCGATTGTATTTCATGGGTACTTTTTGAACTATCATGAATATTTTTAAATTTCATGGACACTCGATCTCGATCCCCCTCCAGATCCGGTCCCCCTCGCCGCCGAGCACCCCCCCAGTCCACCGGCCGCCGCCGCCGACCCCCCGCACCCTCGATTCCCCTACTCAACCGCCGCCGCCGACCCCCCGCACCCCGCGCACCGTCTTATAAAAAAATAAGTATCAAACAGCTTTTTAAATGCTACTGTCTTATAAAAAAATATTACTGTTATTATTTAAACAAGTTTGAACATATTTAAACACAAATAAGTATCAAACAGCTTTTTAAATGCTAAAAAAAATTTGTGGAGCCCACCTCGATCCCCCTCCATCTCGATCGCTATCCCACCTCGCCAGATCCGGTCCCCCTCGCCGCCGAGCACCCCCCAGTCCACCGGCCGCCGCCGCCGACCCCCCGCACCCTCGATTCCCCTACTCAACCGCCGCCGCCGACCCCCCGCACCCCGCGCACCGTCTTATAAAAAAAATAAGTATCAAACAGCTTTTTAAATGCTACTGTCTTATAAAAAAATATTACTGTTATTATTTAAACAAGTTTGAACATATTTAAACACAAATAAGTATCAAACAGCTTTTTAAATGCTAAAAAAATTTGTGGAGCCCACCTCGATCCCCCTCCATCTCGATCGCTATCCCACCTCGCCAGATCCGGTCCCCCTCGCCGCCGAGCACCCCCCCAGTCCACCGGCCGCCGCCGCCGACCCCCCGCACCCTCGATTCCCCTACTCAACCGCCGCCGCCGACCCCCCGCACCCCGCGCACCGTCTTATAAAAAAATAAGTATCAAACAGCTTTTTAAATGCTACTGTCTTATAAAAAAATATTACTGTTATTATTTAAACAAGTTTGAACATATTTAAACACAAATAAGTATCAAACAGCTTTTTAAATGCTAAAAAAAATTTGTGGAGCCTGGGAGTCGAACCCAGGACCTCCTGGTGTGAGAACTGGCTGCTGACCAGTCGAGCTAGTAGAGGGGACTTGATGTGGATCAGTTCTGGTGGTACATAACCTGTTGGCTTGAGTTGAAATAAAAAAAATACTAATGGCGCACCACGGTGAGGTGCGCCATTAGTATGGATACACTAATGGCGCACCACGGTGAGGTGCGCCATTAGTATTGTGCCCACGGTGAGGTGCCCGATCCCCCTTCCCTCTCCCCCTTCGCCCGATCCCCCCTTCCCTCTCCCCCTCGCCAGTTCCCTCTCCCTCTCGATCCACCGCCGCCGCCGCCGCTGCCCTGACCCACTGCTCGCCCTCGCCCTCGCCCTCTCCCTCCCTCGCCCTCTCCCTCGCCCTAGATCCCCTTCCCCTCTCCTCTCCCGACGCCGCTGCCCCGCCGCCTCGACGCTGCCCCGCCGCCCCGACGCCGCCTCGACGCCGCCCCCGCCGCCCCGACGCCGCCCCCGACGCCGCTGCCCCGCCACCTCGACGCTGCCCCGCCGCCTCGACGCGACCCCGCCGCCCGGACGCCGCCCCGTCCACACCACCGTCCCGCCGCCCGGACGCCGCCCCGTCCACACCACCGGACGCCGCCTCCTCCACCCCGGCCCGCTCCTCCAAGGTAAGCTACCGCCCCGACCCCTATCCCCTTCCCTCCTCCCATCCCATCTCCATATGAGCATGATAATTTGCACTCAGCTTCCGCCAGGACCAGTTTGATGCACATTTCATTCATTGCCTCGAGTAAAATTATTTATTAATGCAGAATGATTATGATCCATGCATTTGAATTCCTATTCGCTGATGACCTTCTGAATTGCAGGCAAAGAGAACTCGTGAGAGGACCCCTACCCCTGGAGAATACTGTGGTCCGAGAGGTATGCATGGAGACGAGTTTTGCTTCCCGCAGTTGCATGTTCATCTGGATGCTTTGCTTCCTGTTGTTGATATTGTTTCAGTAGGTTGTCTGATCTGTCTTGTAGCATGAATTTTAGCGCAGCTTATTATCCCACGGTTGACTTTAGCCGACACGATGGGCTATGTATTTTTAGTTCTCCAGTGGTGTCATCCTAGATTAATTCACTCACATCATAGTTGTTCCTCTTGGTTCACTGGAACACTTTTTCATGTAACCAGAGGTTTTAGTATGAACATTGTATGGCTGTCTTGTTTTACACTGGAGATTAGTTAGTCTCCTGGAAGGATGGGGATATCAGGGTGTAGATGATTTGTACTGCGGTTGTCTGATCTGTCTTGTAGCATGATTTTTTTTACTTGCCGTGGCTTTGCTCAGATTCCTATAATTTAGAGAAGCATATTGTTATATGATTAACTCTGGCCAACACGATGGGCTGTGCATTTTTAATTTTCCAGCGGGTGTGATGTTAGCTTAGTTTACTGTATCGTTGCTCTTGGTTCACAGGTTTTTAGTATGAAGAATGCGTTATTATTTGTGTCTGCCTTTGATTGTTTTTCACTGGAGAATTAGTTGTGTCTCTCCTGGAAAGGGTGAGGGGATACAAAAGACTGGAAGGTAGATTGCAATCAGATGAGATGATATGTGGTCTGATAAGACGCTTTCCGTCCTGTTGGTGATATATGTTTTGTGTAGGTTGCTTCCACCAGTGATGCATACATGCACAATGAACCAGTGATGCCTTGCTTCCACCAGAAGGAAAGTGAAGGAGAAAAATGAACACGATGATCATCAAGTCAACTGGTTATTGGTCGATAGTATAGACAACTAGCTACACTGAGTGACGAAACTAAACAAGCCTGCCTGGCCACCCGTCCATCCTACATGAGGGCAATTATGCCTGAACCACGGAACTATTTAATTTTTTATATAACTCATAAAACAAAAAAATGGCTCCATTGGGTTTTGGTGCTTCCCCATGGCCAGGACAAGATAACTTTATCATTGTGCTATGAGATTAAACAGGGAGAGGGATGCTAACGCTCCTTTTGCTTGGCAGTATAAAGTACTAGTAAGTATAGATAAGAGGTTGGTTTTTTGAGGAATCAACAGTTAACGGGTGAGGCTCAGGCTGCAGTGATGGCTGCAGTATAAAGTAATATTCTTGTTTCGGTGTACATATGTAGGACACAAACAATTAAGGTGTCTATTTTGATTTAGTGCCTTTGCCTCCACTGCCTTTATCTGGATTGAAGCTTGCTTGTGTTTACTTCTGATTACAAGATCTCCATACTCGGAGATTTCTTTATATATGTTGTAGTATAAATATATTGTTTTGTCATTCTGTAATTGTTAGTGGAATTTACACTGTAAATGTTAGTGGGTTTACAGTGTACTTCTAGTGGATTTTTGCTCTGTATTTGCTAGTGGCATTTTTACTGAAACTAAATTGAAAATGGGACTCTGTGCACCAAGTGCATGCATGCTGCTGCTGCTGCTGCTGTACTACTTGTCAAGTGATGCTGCTGCTGCTATCTGCGAGTTGCTGCTGCTAGTTGTGATTTTGTCAAGTGATGCTGCTGCTACTTGTGATCTTCTAAAATGACCCCTTTCTCCTGAAACGTTGATTAATTTCCGTTTCGGTTGAGAAATGGGGCACTCCAAGGTCAAGAAAATTAGCAAAGGTCATGCCCAATTTTCTTGACCTAGAAGGTGCCCGATTCTCAACCGAAATAAAAATTAATTTGCTTTAGTGGTTGGATTAGTTTAGTATTTTTTTCACACACTCAGACACCCTTGCTTGCCATGTGTGTGAGAGAGATAGTGAGAGGAGACAAGAAGAAGGGGGTTAGGAAGATGTTGCCTGCTCATCAAAGCTAACCATCTCCCCCTTTTCACCCCTTTTCCTTTGTCTTTTGTGGGTTGCAAGGAAGCTACTGTCTTAGCTAGCTTAGCTTGTGCACAAATCCCAGTGTTACAATCTAGAAAATTAGCCTGCAAAGATGAGGTCCCATGCTGGCTGTACCACTGCATCATGCAACAGTGCCTTCAAGATCCAAGGCAATATCACAAACATCATAGGCAATTTGACCAAACTCACAACGTTGTATCTTTGCAGCAACCAACTTTCTAGACACACCCCTCAAGAACTAGGTTACCCTGAGAATTAGGTTATTTGGTCAACTTAGAGATCTTGTTCCTTGACAATAACCAACTTTTTGACCAAACTTTGTTTCTATTTAGAGAGAAACATGGCCCACAACGATGAGGCCGGGGGTTCGGGCGGCAAGGCATTCTGGGAGCTGTCCCAGGAGCTGGAGGAACAACCTCACTTGTATGAGGCCGCCGCCTTCCCCACCGATCCTGAGACCACAGATGGTGCCGCCGAGGATGACCACACTGATGCCACCACTGATGGTGCCGCCGAGGATGCCACCACTGATGATGGCGGCGCACGCACAGATGGCAGCCAACCGAAGAGGCAACGGAAGGACCGGCGCCCGATCGTGCTCCGCACCCTCAAGGAGGAAGTTACTGAAGTGGACTCCAACGGGAATCCAACGGCGCCCGAACGAATAGTCAAGGGGTACTCGCTTCAGCTCGGGTGCATTGTCCGGAGCACCGTCTCGATCAACACCGAGAACCTGAGGCATCCTGACCGAGGGAATTTGCGCAACCTCCTCTTCACGAAGCTGCACGAACGATACAAGTTCCCCGCTGAATTTGAAAACACAAGCCTCAAAGGGAATAAAGTGAACAATGCTGCCCTCACGAAGATGAGCAAGGCCCTGTCTACTTGGAAAAGCAATGTGAAGAGAATGATCGAGAAAGGTGAGAGTTATCAGAAGATCAAGGAGAAAAATCCTTCGATCACCGAAGATGACTACAACGACTTCAAGATCAATTGCTCGAGCACCGCAAGCTCCCAATCAAGTGAGTGGGGGAAACAAATGCGGGAGCTGAACATAGGGGAACACACACTCGGTCCCGGCGGTTACAGAGTGGCGGAGCCTATATGGGACAAGGAGGATGCGGACCGTGCCGAGCAAGGCCTACCGCCCCGCTTCGAGAAATACAGCGGTAACAAGCAGACTAGGAACTATGTCAGGGCCCGGTACAAGGAGGACCCGATAACAAAGGAGCTTACCACGGATCCGAAGACCAGGGCGCTTGAGCTTGTTCTGGTAAGGAATACACCCCCGCGTAATTAGCTCCATATGGTTGCATTCTAATTAATGAAGCCAAATTTCTAAATGGTTCACATTCCTTCCGCAGGCGACTGAAAGCAGTAGCGCGGAGTCGACTAAGAGCAACCCTTGGGACACCACTCTAAATAGGGGGTTGAATGTAATGAAGAACAAGGATAAGCTCAGTAAGCCGACGTCAGCTGGTCGTGTGGCCGGCAAAGGCTTGTCGACAAAATGGGGGTCATACTATACCGCTGGTGTGCGGAAGGAGAAAAAGACCAGCTCGGAAAGCCAGGCGCGAGAGGTTCAAGAACTCAAGGCACAGGTGGCGCGGATTCCGGAGATTGTCCAAGAGCAAGTGGAACAACGACTCGGAGCGACGATCACCGCCCTTGTGCCTACCTTGATCTCGGGGTTGAGTGCGTGGATTGCGGGCGGCCAACAGGGGCCGCCCCCGATTCCTAGCTTCACGGCCAGCAACTCGCATAATGCGATGGCGGGGCCATTGGTGCCTCCGGCGGAGGCGGCATTGGTGTCTCCGACGCCGGCACGGGAGCTTAATGCACCCGGGTGTACGCCGGCCGGCACCTCTTCAGCAAGCGGCCCCTCCGTCAACTGCACGCCCGCCGTTGGCGGTGCCTCGACATTAGCCGAGCTCGACGCCATCATCACGGTAACTAATTAAGCCTCTCTCGGCCGAGGACTTCATCTCCTTGCCTTTGACTGGGCATCCCTGACGCCCTACATGTTTTCGCAGGGCGCCGCCGACGTTCCGTGCACTCTCCTCCACTTCGTGAACAACGAGTTGGTCGATGTCGCCAAGGGCAAAATCGTTCAACCGGGCAACCCCTTGTTCCACGGTACCCAGATGCCACCCAACTTGTTTAGGGTTCAACTGGTTCGGGTGCTGCCAGGCTGCGACGACTTGTTACCTCCGATTCGACCCGTCGGGGCCGACGATGAAGACGTGATGACCCTCAGCGCCTGCCTGAGCTGGCCCCTGCTTTGGCCGAAGAGCCAGATTCGTTTGGGGGCGGGGGACACCACCCCAAAGACAACACCGCCAGTCGTGCCGGCGCCAAGTCGGCCCCATGGCAAGACCGCCGTAACGGTGCCGGACATCCCTATGCCACTGGATCCAAACATGCATATGGCACAGGATCAGAACGACGACGACGACGACGATGATACATTTGGCAACGTCGATCAGTACTTTGCCGAGCATGGGTACGATGGCGACTTCATGGGGCCTCCTTCTCAAGAACCAAACCCAACAAAAGACGTGTGCGATCTAGCTCGTACCGCGGAGAAGCCAAGTTGCAACAGGCGCCGTCTGGCGTTCAGCTCTCAGGAGACGCCTCCAGCTGCCGACTTCACCGAGCCTCAGATAGGCGAGGTGCGAAATATTATCAGCCCCAACACACTCAAGAAGGCGGTCTGTGAGCAGAACTCGGTCCCATTACAGGAGAAGAAGAAGGCACGCAAAAGAAAGACTAAGAAGGGTGCGAGCCAGCCGGCACCGAGTACGATCCGTGCTCAGGACGGGCCACCTTCACCGCAGGATATCTCGAGGAGGGTGCATGTGGCGGGTAGGGCGATGCTACCGACAAATATGCTCAATGCTGCAACCGGTGCTATGCGGAGTCTGCATGACAGTGTTCTTGCTTTGGAGAAGCGGCGTCTCAGAGAGAAGGATGTGGCATACCCGGTTTTCGCGGCCAAGGTGCCAGAGGGCAAGGGCTTTGTGGATAACTCCATTGGGCGTACGATCGTCCTGCGTTTTGATGACATCCACGCTATGTTGAACCTTCATCCGCTGCACTACACCTTCGTTCGGCTATTTTCGCTGAGTATGGAGATGCGGATCATTCGCGACAAGACCCCGGACATCGTGATAGTCGACCCCTTCTACATGCGTGCCAAGATCTTGGGCAGCGCTGGGGACCGGCAAGTCGCGAGTTCTTACCTCGAAGGCGTCATTCTGGCAAACCAAGATAAGGATAACTTCCTCGTGCCTTACTTTCCCGAGTAAGTCCTCCCCTCAACCGGCCCGTAACATATGAATTCTTACATTTCGATCGTTTTTCTTTTAACATTCCGTGTTTTCTGCAGTGACACACGTTGCACGCTCATCCTCCTAAGCCCCAAATATTCCATGGCCACGTATTTCGACCCGGACCGTCAGTCGAACGTAGACTACACAAATGTCAAGAAGGTTCTTGATGATGTTCTCCCCGGCTACGCCCAATCTGGAGGCACCTTCACCAGGCCTATTCGTAAGTACGGCAAGCACGTGTTCTCCCACAATACGACGTTCTGCTGCGTCAAGCAGCCGCCTGGCGGTCAGAAGGGTGCCTACTACGCCATCCATCACATGCGGGCGATCGTACGGGACCATCATCAACTTCTGCTACCGAGTAAACTCAAAGATTGGGCCGCGAGCGTGTCGGCAATCCAGGACGCGGACCTCCGACAAGAATTCTTTCGCATCCAGTCGGAGTTTGCGGAAATCATCCATCAAGATGTCCTTCGTACCTCGGGGCAGTTCTACCTCAGAAATCAACCGTCCAACAGTGACATCGACACAATGCTACAAATGCAGGATGACAACGCCCGTTCTTTCATGACTCCCACGATAGACGGCGGCTTCATCCACGCTCCGGTCCCTTGAGTCGAGTTGTCTAGTTCTGAAACATCGATTGGCTCATGTTGTAATTAAACTTTAATGAACTTGTAGTATGTCTCTTTGGTTTCGAGAGTCGTTCAACTTAGATGTAATCGATGCTATTAATGTCTTGCTTTTCTCTTCCGATCGTTCTGTTGCATACTTATATATTGCTTATGTATTGTCTGTGAATTGGTACTAACGTTTCGTTTGGCTAGTGCATAGCGATGCCGACGTATGTCGTGTACAAGGGTAAGGTTCCCGGAGTCTACGATGACTGGGAGGAGTGTCGGAGACAGGTTCACCGATTCAGCGGTAACAGTTACAAAGGGTACACCACTAGGGCCGAGGCCGAATCTAGATACGCCCGCTATCTAGCGGGAGAGGGGAGGGAGCGTTGGAGGAACCGGATGAAGACGAGTTTCATCGTGATGATGCTCATCGTGATGACCGCAGCTCTCTTCTATGTGATGGTAGTTTAGATGATCGATATCGACTTGTAATGTGAAGACAGACTCGCTACTCGCGGTCTCGAGACTTGTAATATAATGTTCTATCTTTGTTCGGTCTTTTCAATTCGGAGACTAATATGATGAATTGTATTCGGAGACTAATATGATGAATTGTATTCAAAGACTAATCTTCTATTGTATTTGATGAATCTGTTGTTGATGTGTGCTGTCTATATTTTGTCAAATTATACATTTTGTAACCTGTGCAAAAAACAGAAAATAAAAAAATAAAAAAAACCTAATATTCATACTAATGGCGCATCACATGACAGTGCGCCATTAGTATGACAGTGCATACTAATGGCGCATCACTGGGCAGTGCGCCATTAATATGCCGCGGTTACTAATGGCGCATCCGGAGGTGGTGCGCCATTAGTATGCCAAAGCACCTGGGTATACATGGCCCCTGGGAGGCATACTAATGGCGCACCTGGCCTATACTAATGGCGCACCCAAGGTGCGCCATTAGTATACCAGATACTAATGGCGCACCAGGTGGTGCGCCATTAGTAAAAAATACTAATGGCGTGCTGTTAATGGCGCACCACAGATGCGCCATTAATGGCCATATTAGGTGCGCCATTAGTAGGGTTTTTTCTAGTAGTGAAAAGAGACCTCCGAAGCACTGGAGCTGGGCCAGGAAGTGGACGAGGTGGCCACAAGCCATCAGGGCGTGCCTTAGGGGGTAGGGCGTGCCCCTGTGGCTTGTGGGCCCCTCGAGCACCCCCTTGACATGAGACCGACACAAAAATTCTTATAAATGCCAAAACCCCTGAAAAGAACCCTAGATCGGAAGTTCCACCGCCTCAAGCCTCTTTACCCATGCAAAATTAATCTAGGCCCTCTCTAGCACCCAGCCGGGGGGGCATCATCACCGGAGGCCATGGAGGAGGAATCCGGAGCAGGCCATCATCACCATGGAGGCCAAGGACCAGAGGGATAACCTCTCCCCATCTAGGGGGAGGCCATGGAGGAGGAAGCACAATGGGGAGACTCTCTCCCCCTCTCTCTCGGTGGCGCCGGAGTGCCACCGGGGGAACCATCGCCGAGGTGATCATCCTCATCAACATCACCATCTTCATCACCTTCCTCATATCTTTTAAGCGGTCCAATCTCCCGCACCCCGCTGTAATCCCCTACTTGAACATGGTGCTTTATGCCACATATTATGATCAAACGATGTGTTGCCATCCTATGATGTTCTGAGTAGATTTCTTTTGTCTTCTGGGTTGATTGATGATCTAGATTGGATTGAGTTGTATGTTTTATTTTGGTGTTGTCCTATGGTGCCTTCCGTGTCGTGCACACGTGAAGGATTCCCGCTATAGGGTGTTGCAATACGTTCATGATTCACTTATAGTGGGTTGCTAGAGTGACAGAAGCTTAAAGCCGAGTAAGGGGGTTGTTGCATATGGGATAAAGAGGACTTGGTACTTTAATGCTATGGTTGGCTTTTACCTTAATGATCTTTAGTAGTTGCGGATGACTGCTAGAGTTCCAATCATAAGTGCATATGATCCAATTAGAGAAAGTATGTTAGCTTATGCCTCTCCCTCATATAAAATTGCAATAATGATTACCGATCTTGTTAACAATTGCCTAGGATAATTCCGCACACCGATCCATCATTATTCCACACTCGCTATTTATAATATATAGTAATATATTCTAACTTCATGATAATAGCACCTATTTTATATTTTAGATCTCCGATATCATGCAAAGCTATCCTCTTTATACCCACAACGTAGTTTTATATCTCATTTCTAGATGGAAGCAAATGTTCAGTGTACATAGACTCGTATCACTGGCAGATAGGACTTGAGAGAATATTGTTCTTACCTTTGGCTCCTTGTGGGTTCGTCATTCCATACTTATCACTTCCACCTTTGGAAATTACTATGATGATTCCTTGCGCTTGGGGATCATCCAACACATAGAAAACATAATCTGTCAAAAACAGAACAGTTTGTAGCAATCTAAAACATCAAATACTTTTGTAACTCCAAAAATTATGAACAATTAGGACAACTTGGGCAATTTGTATATCAACCTCGTGTAAAAAAATTCAGATCAAAAGCACGCTTCTGTGATTTTTAAATTTTTTTACTGGGTGCAAAAGTTTCTGTTTTTGAGCAAGATCAAATTAGCTATCACCATAAGCCACCCCAAAGGTCTTACTTGGCCCAAACACTAATTGAAACACCAAAACACATCTAACCAGAGGCTAGATGAAAAATTTAATAAAAAAAACCAAAAAAAGGCAAGAACAAAAATAAAATTGGGTTGCCTCCCAATAAACGCTATTGTTTAACGCCCCTAGCAAGGCATAAAATATAGATATAGGTAATGTCATCTTTGGTATGCAATCCATAAGTAGCTCTCATAATATATTTATATGGCAACTTAATTTTCTTTCTAGGAAAGTGTTCTATGCCCTTCCTTAATGGAAATTGAAGTCTAATGTTTCCTTCTTTCATATCAATAATTGCAACAATCATTGCATGGAAAGGTCTACCAAGAATAATAGGACATGTAGGATTGCAATCTATATCAAGAACAACAAAATCTACAGACACATAATTCCTATTTGCAACAATAAGAATATCATTGATTCTTCCCATAGGCTTCTTTATAGTGGAATCCGCAAGATGCAAATTTAAAGAACAATCATCAAATTCACAGAAACCTAACACATCACATAAAGTTTTTGGAATGTGGAAATGCTAGCACCCAAATCACACAAAGCATGGCACTCATAATCTTTAATCTTAATCTTAATAGTAGGTTCCCACTCATCATAAAGCTTTCTAGGGATAGAAACTTCCAATTCAAGCTTTTCTTCAAAAGATTTCATCATAGCATCAACAATATGTTTTTGTAAAAGCTTTATTTTGATTATAAGCATGAGGAGAATTAAACATGGATTGCAACAAGGAAATAAAATCTATCAAAGAACAATTATCATAATTAAAATCCTTGATATCCAAAAGAGTGGGTTCATCGCTACTTAAAGTTTTGACCTCTCCAATCCCACTTTTATCAATTTTTGCATCAAGATCTATAAACTCCAAACCATTGGGACGCCTTTTTACTAAAGTTGACTCATCTCCAGTCCCATCTTTATCAATATTTATATTAGAAAATAAATATTCAATATGAATCACATCAATCACTTTAAGATCTTCATCATTATTCTCACAAAAACTAGAAGAACACGCTTTTATAAACCAATCTCGCTTAGCACGCATCTTAGCGGTTCTTTCTTTGCACTAATCAATGGATATTCTCATAGCTTTCAGAGATTCATTAATATCATGCTTGGGTGGAATATATCTAATTTTCAAAGAATCAATCTCAAGAGAAATTCTATCCACTTTCCTAGCCAAATCATAATCTTAAGCAATTTTTCTTCAACCAAAGCATTGAAATTCTTTTTAGAACTAATAAATTCTTTAATATCGTTCTCAAGATCAGAGGGCATCTTATTATAATTTCCATTAGAATTTTTGTAGTAATTACCATAATTTTTAGAGGAATTGCTACGAAACGGCTTAGGATTGAAATTACCTCTATACGCGTTATTACCAAAATTGTTCCTACCAACAAAATTCACATCCATAGATTCATTATTATTCTCAATCAAGTTAGACAAAGGCATATCATTGGGATCAATAGGAGCACTCTTACCAGCAAACAATTTCATAAGTTCATCCATCTTTCCACTCAAAACATTAATCTCTTCAATTGCATGCACTTTTTTACTAGTAGAAGATCTTTTGGTATGCCATTGAGAATAACTAACCATAATATTATCTAGGAGTTTAGTATCTTCTCATAATGCAATTTCCATAAAAGTACCTCTCGCGGCCGAATCTAAAAGATTTCTAGAAGCAAAATTCAATCCGGCATAATTTTTTTGTATAATCAACCACAAATTTAAACCATGAGTAGGGCAATTTCGTATCATGCATCAATTTCATCCTCTCCCAATATTGTGAAACATGTTCATGATCAAGTTGCTTAAAATTCATAATATCAATTCTAAGGGAGATGATCTTAGCGGGAGGAAAATACTTGGCAATAAAAGCATATTTACACTTATTCCATGAATCAATACTATTTTAGGCAAAGATGACAACCAAGTTTTAGCACGATCTCGTAGTGAGAACGAAAATAGCTTCAATTTAACAATATAATTATCCACATCTTTCTTCTTTTGCATATCACACAACTCAACGAAATTATTCAGATGGGATGCGGCATCTTCACTAGGAAGGCCGGAAAATTGATATTTCATAACAAGATTCAGCAAAGCGGCATTAATTTCATAAGATTCCACACTAGTGGTGTGAGCAATCGGAGTACTAATAAAATCATTATTATTAGTATGGGAAAAGTCACACAATTTTGTATTCTCTTGGGACATCCTAACAAAGCAAGCAATCTAACACATGAGCAAACAAAAAACAAACGAAAAGAAGAACGGAAGAAGGGCGAATAAAAAGGCAAATATTTTTGTATTTTTCTCAAAATATTTTAGAAGTGGGGGAGAGGAAACGAGAGGAAAATGACAAATAATGTAATGCAAGGGATGAGAGTTTATGATGGGTACTTGGTAGGCTTGATGTAGATCTCCCCGGCAACGGCGCCAGAAATTCTTCTTGCTACTTCTTGAGCTTGCGTTGGTTTTTCCCTGGAAGTGGAAAGGGTGATGCAACAAAGTAGAGATAAGTATTTCCCTCAGTTAAGAACCAAGGTATCAATCTAGTAGGAGAAACACATGTTGGGAACGTAGCATGCAATTTCAAAAATTTCCTACGCTCTCGCAAGATCTAGCTAGGAGATTCATAACAATGAGAGGGGAGTGTGTCTATGTACCCTCGTAGAACGAAAGCGGAAGCGTTTGATAACGCGGTTGATGTAGTCATACACCTTCACGATTGTCCCAATGAAGTACCAAAAGTATGGCACCTCCGCGTTCAGCACACGTTCATCTCAATGAATTCCTCGCCTTCTTGATCCAGCTATAGAGGCAAAGTAGTAGATGAGTTTCGGCAGTACGACGGCGTTGTGACGGTGTTGGTGAAGAACAACCTCCGCAGGGCTTCGCCAGGCACAACAGAAACTATGACGAAGGATAAACTAGAGGGACGGGGTTGCCGGCACACAACTTGGTGTTTCGTGATCTGTCTTGGGTGCTAACCCTGCCCCTCTATTTATATGTTCAGCCCTGGGGTTGAAACTTGGAGTAAAAGCCTCCTCAAAGACGGTTTTGCCCGAAAGGCGAGAGTCCTTCTCGGACTCTAGAGCTAGACACCAGGGTTCCCGGCGTCTACCCCCTAGACACCAGGGTTCCTGGTGTCTAGCCTCTGGTCTCCACAAAACTCCCTTTTGGACTTTCCAAAAGCCTCGTGGGCTTTCCCCATTGGCCCAAATAAAGTGTTCTCGTACCCAAACATTTCGAGAAACACCTGGAACTCCTTCCGGTGAATTCTGGAACCCTTCTGGAGACCAAACACTATTATCCCATATATCAATCTTTACCTTCGGACCATTTCGGAGCTCCTCGTCATGTCTGTGATCACATCCGGGACTCCAAACAACATTCGGTAACCAACATACATAACTCATATAATACTATATCGTTAACGAACATTAAGCGTGCGGACCCTACGGGTTCGAGAACTATGTAGACATGACTGAGACACCTCTTTGGTCAATAACCAATAGCGGAACCTGGATGCTCATATTGGCTCCTACATATTCTATGAAGATCTTTATCGGTTGAATCTTATGACAACATACATTATTTCCTTTATCATCAGTATGTTACTTACCCGAGATTCGATCGTCGGTATCTTCATACCTAGTTCAATCTCGTTACTGGCAAGGCTCTTTACTCGTTCCGTAATACATCATCCCACAACTAACTCATTAGTTACATTGCTTGCAAGGCTTCTTATGATGTGTATTACCAAGAGGGCCTAGAGATACCTCTCTGATAATTGGAGTGACAAATGCTAATCTCGATCTATGCCAACCCAACAAACACCTTCGGAGATACCTGTAGAGCATCTTTATAATCACCTAGTTATGTTGTCATGTTTGATAGCACACAAGGCATTCCTCCGGTATCCGGGAGTTGCATAATCTCATAGTTGAAGGAATATGTCACTAGTGCATGTCAGTCCTAAACAAACGGTTTAAAACCCCTTTCCGCGATGGCATCTGGAACCGTCGCCAAGTGAGTGTGGGCGATAGGGGGGGGTCCTTCCCACACGACCCAGAAACCATCAGGGATATGCCCTCCTGGCACACACGTTTAGCAAAATGAGGTCGTGTGCGACCGGCGAGCGCTCATATACGGAAATACGTATAGTAGAGCTAAAAAATACAATTATACGGTGAAATTATGTCCGATCGCAAGTACATCCCACACAGTCAGTCCCTGCTAAACATTTCCGTTCATATGTACATCCCACACAATCGCTCCAAGGCAAACATTTCCATTCACAGGTACATCACACACAATTTTTCTCGTTAAATCATTTATGATAGCATTGCCATTGCACACGATATTAATAATTTTATCGTTTATGTTATTGAATGCATCACACATGGTGCGTAGAAAGAAACTGTGTGGCAAAGGTTGTCCATCACACACACTTTTTATGTGATAAACGTTTGCGCAAGGTGGCCTAACGCAAACAATTTTCAAGAAAATTCATGTGTGCAGTGGAGATTGATCGCACATGTAGTGGATCCTAGAAACGTTTCTGATCTCCACGTATATCGCAGACATTTCGCTTTCGCAAACCGTGTGCAATGTAATCCCTATTTAATCCATAATTAATCCATAATTAATCCAATCAATCCCTAATTTAAAAATAAAATGTTATGTGATGACACAAGTATAGAGGATCTATCATAGTCCTTTCGATAAGTAAGAGTGTCGAACCCAATGAGGAGCAGAAGGAAATGATAAGCGGATTCCAGCAAGGTATTCTCTACAAGTACTGAAATAAGTGGTAACAGATAGTTTTGTGATAGGATAATTTGTAACGAGCAACAAGTAACATAAGTAAATAAAGTGCAGCAAGGTGGCCTAATCCTTTTTTTAACAAAGGACAAGCCTGGACAAACTCTTATATAGAGAAAAGCGCTCCCGAGGACACATGGGAATATCGTCAAGCTAGTTTTCATCACGCTCACATGATTCACGTTCGGTACTTTAATAATTTGGTATGTGGGTGGACTGGTGCTTGGGTACTGCCCTTACTTGGACAAGCATCCCACTTATGATTAACCTCTATTGCAAGCATCCGCAACTACAACAAAAGTATTAAGGTAAACCTAACCATAGCATGAAACATATAGATCCAAATCAGCCCCATACAAAGCAACGCATAAACTAGGGTTTAAGCTTCTGTCACTCTAGCAACCCATCATCTACTTATTACTCCCCAATGCCTTCCTCTAGGCCCAAACAATGGTGAAGTGTCATGTAGTCGACGTTCACATAACACCACTAGAGGAGAGAGAACATACATCTCATCAAAATATCGAACGAATACCAAATTCACATGACTACTAATAGCAAGACTTCTCCCATATCCTTAGGAACAAAAGTAACTACTCACAAAGCATAAACATGTTCATAATCAGAGGGGTATTAATATGCATATAGGATCTAAACATATGATCTTCCACCAATTAAACCAACTAGCATCAACTACAAGGAGTAATTAACACTACTAGCAACCTACTAGCACCAATCCCGGACTTGGAGATAAGAACTGGATACAAGAGATGAACTAGGGTTTTGAGAGGATACGATGCTGATGAAGATGTTGATGGAGATTGCCCTCTCCCGATGAGAGGAGCGTTGGTGGTGACGATGGCGATGATTTCCCCCTCCGGGAGGGAAGTTTCCCCGGCAGAATAGCTCTGTCAGAGCCCTAGATTGGTTCCGCCAAGGTTCCGCCTCATGGAGGTGGAGTTTCGTCCGAGAAGAAGGCTTATGATTTTTTCCCATTGAAACACTTCATATAGCAGAAGATGGCCACCGGAGGGCCACCATGGGGCCCACGAGGTAGGGGGCGCGCCTAGCGGGGTAGGGCGCCCCCCCCTCGTGGGTAGGGTGTGCCCCCTGGTGAATTTCTTCCGTTGAGTATTTTTTATATATTCTGAAAACGTCTTCCGCGAAGTTTCAGGACTTTTGGAGCTGTGCAGAATAGGTCTCTAATATTTGCTCCTTTTCCAGCCCAGAATCCCAGCTGCCGGCAGTCTCCCTCTTCATGTAAACCTTGTAAAATAAGAGGGAATAGGCATAAGTATTCTGACATAATGTGTAATAACAGCCCATAATGCAATAAATATCGATATAAAAGCATGATGCAAAATGGACGTATCAACTCCCCCAAGCTTAGACCTCGCTTGTCCTCAGGCGAAAAGCCAAAATCGAAAAATATGTCCACATGTTTAGAGATAGAGGTGTCGATAAGAATAAAATACGGACATGAGGGCTTCATGATCATTCTTAAAACATCAACTTACATAATTCGTGTCATATAATTTCTTATGATAGAGTAATAATTTGATCACAATTTCAAGTATGAGTCGTAAACTTCATTGAAAACTAACAAACTATAATCTCAGTCATTGGAGTAATTGCAATTTATCATAACATAGGAAAGAATCAATATATAAGAGGTTTTCAGCAAGTCCACATACTCAACTATCATATAATCTTTCACAATTGCTGACACTCACGCAATACTTATGTGTAACACCCTCGATGCGACTATAGCTCCCACGTGTCGAGGCACGACTTAGAGACATAATCGCATTGAAGGCATATGTCGCAAGTTAGGCAATATTCACAACATCCCATGTAATATGAATAATAAAGGGGAGATAACATAGTGGGCTTACACTCGTCACGTCAATCAAGTACATAAATAACATTACATCATCCAAATACTCATGGCCCGACTACGGCGCCAAAATAAAAGAGAACCCAACATGCGACACGGTCCCAATCACCCCCAATTGGGCACCACTACTGATCATCGGGAAAGGAAACATAGTATCGTTGAGAGTCTTCGTCGAACTCCCACTTGAGCTCGTGTGCGTCTCCTGGAGCGGAAACTTCAGGCCCTGCATCTGGTGTAATAGTAATTTGTGAGCCACAGGGACTCAGCAATCTCGCACCCTCGCGATCAAGACTATTTAAGCTTATAGGAATGGCAAGGTAAAATATGAGTGGAGCTGCAGCAAGCGACTAGCAAATATGGTGGCTAACTTATTCGCAAAAGAGAGCGAGAAGAGGAGGCAAAGCACGAGCGAGGAACTAGAGAGCAACCTGCGCAAACATTACACCAACACCGTGTCCACTTCCCAGACTCCGCCGAGAAGAGGCCATCACGGTAACACACTCAGTTGATTCATTTTAATTAAATTAAGGTTCAAGTTATCTACAACCAGAAATTAACAAATTCCCATCTGCCCATAACCGCGGGCACGGCTTTCGAAAGTTCAATCCCTGCAGGGGAGTCCCAACTTAGCCCATGACAAGCTCTCATGGTCAACGAAGGAATAGACCTCCTCCCAAGACGTTCCGACCAGACTCGGTATCTCGGTAATTCAAGACAACTCCGACAATGGTAAAGCAAGTCCAGCAACATCGCCCGCTGTGCCGACAAATCCCGATAGGAGCTGCACATATCTCGTTCTCAGGGCACACCGGATAAGCTAAGCGTACGGGAGCCAACGTAACCCAAGTTGCCAAGGGATGGCCCCGCACGGTGCTCTAGGTTGGACCAACACTCAGAGGAGCACTGGCCCGGGGGCGGGGGGGGGGGGGTTAAAATAAGATGACCCTTGAGTCCGCGAAACCCAATGGAAAAGGCTAGGTGGCAAATGGTAAAAACAAGGTTGGGCATTGCTGGAGAAGTTTTATTCAAGGCGGACTGTCAAGGGGTTTCCATTATAACCCAACCGCGTAAGGAACGCAAAATCCGGGAACATAACACCAATATGACGGAAACTAGGGCGGCAAGAGTGGAACAAAACACTAGGCGAGAGGCCGAGCCTTCCACCCTTTACCAAGTATATAGATGCATTAAGATAACAAGGCAATATAATGATATCCCAACAAGTAAATAAAAGATGTTCCAACAAGGAACGGCCTCCAATCTTCACCTGCAACTAGCAACGCTATAAGAGGGGCTAAGCAAAGCGGTAACATAGCCAATCAACGGTTTGCTAGGAAATGGTGGGTTAGAGGTTTGACATGGCAATTTGGGAGGCTTGCAAGCAAGTGGTAGGCATCGTAGCAATGGCATAGCAAAAGAGCGAGCAAACTAGCATAACAAAGATAGTAGTGATTTCGAGGGTATGATCATCTTGCCTGCACAGTTGTCAGAGTTGAATGGATCCTCAAAAGCAAACTCAACGGGCTCCTCGTGAGCGAACTCATCTCCCGGCTCTACCCAAACAAGACAAACAAGCAATAAGGATACAATCAACCACGTGCAAGACCAAGCAATATGATGAAATGAAGATATGCTATGCGGGATGCGATGCGGGATGCAAAATGCAAGATATGACAGGAAATGCATGAACCTAGCCTCAACATGGAAAACCAAGTGTGCCACTGGAAAGATGAGATGAAATCGCTTGAAAACGATATAAAGAACGCCGAAATCGGAGTTACGGTTTGGAAATGGCAAGCGATTCAAAAATGACACCGGTTTGCGATTTACAGCAAGTAGGCATCTAAATGCAATGAGATGAACATGCTACAGCACCCAAACATGACAACAAAATACATGGCAGGGAAGCATTCAGGATGCTTAAGAAAAGTCTAGCACTAATCTACGGCCAAATCATCCACTAACAGGTTCAAACAAGCATGGCAAAAACGCAAATGACAAACAGATCTCAGACTTAGTGAAATTAACACTTGTCTGGAATTTCAGATCATATAGCCCTCTTCGGAGCAACAAAACAACATGCTACAGGACCTGAACATGACAAAGAAAGACATGGCATGGAGCTACTCAACAAGCTTAACAAAAGTCCCTTAGTGACCTTGAGCCAAAAGGGATCACAAAATATACTAACAAGCACACAAACATAGAAAAAACATAGCCAGTTTTCAGACTTAGTGAAAACTGGGACATGCTGAAACTTAACTCACGAAGGCATGTTTACGAGCTCGATACTCACCACGGTGCAAGTCATGGCAAGACAAGCATACATCCCTTAAGAAGGCACAAAATTCAAGCTAGAAATGGCAAGAACAATGGCATAGCATGCACGGATCAACCACAATAACATCGGCAAAATCGCAAACAAGTTGACGATCTGCCCAGATTCGCAACAAAGCAAAAGTAGAGCTCGATTGACTCACGCTAGGGTGCTCCATAATTTCAAAAATAGACATGGATGGATAGAGCACTACAATATTAACAAAACTCTCTTACTGATCATCCTCAAAAAAGGCACGTATCACTAGGAAACAACAAGAACATCTGGCATCATGAACTAAACAATCTCAGGACTTAGTGAAATCACCAAGTCCCTGAAAACAGAATTACCGGGTGCCTCACTTTGCAAGCTTGCACAAGTCACTACACACATCCTAAAAATACATGGGTTGCACCTCTGGAAAGATGACAAAACCCTTAACAAAACATATGAAGAACTCACGGGCATATCATGCACACAATAATCATGGCAAAAATGACAAAAGTGCTAAACGGAGTAACAGATCTGACAATTAACTCAAGTATCCCTCTTCTAACAGCATTTCGGGCATCAAAATGAGCTCAAATGAAAATGATTCAATGTAATGAAATAATGTACTCTCTGAGATGAACATTTTGATATGCTATATGCCCAAATCGGAGCTACGGACGCAAAGTTACGGGGCCTCGAACAGGAGCATATGGACTGAAAATTCCTGGGACTTAGAGAAAAAATGACCTAGGGTTTCCAGATCTGGATCTCGCGCACGCAAACCGAGGCGATTCCGGAGAGCACTGTTCGCCGGCGGCGGGGACGACGCCGGAGGAGGTCGCCGGGGGAGAGGGAGACATGGAGGAGGCCGGCCGGGGCGAGGTCGTCGGCGGGGCGGCTCCCACGGCGCGGGGCGCCGGCGGCCGCGGGCGGCGCGGGCGGCGGGTGGCGAGCGGCCGGGCGGTGGGCGGTGAGCGGCGGCGGGCGGCGAGCTTCGGCGGGCGGCGAGCTCCGGCCAGGCGGGCGCGGGCGCGAGGAGGCGCGGGGCGGCGCTGGCGGCTGCGGGCGCGCGGGCCGGGGAGGGCTCCCCGCGGGCCCTGCGGGCTTCGGCGGCGGCGCGACGAAGTGGGGCGTGGCCCGGTGAAGTGGCGTGCAGCGATTGGGCGAGGGGTTGGCGGCGGACGTGTCCGGCCCGGACGGACGTGTCCGGCCGGCGCGGAGACAATTTTTTTAGGGTTTCGGGGAGAGGGGATCCGGGATATTTGGAGGGGGACCTATTTATAGGTATAGAGGGAGCTAGGAGAGTCCAAATGAGGTGCGGTTTTCGGCCACGCGATCGTGATCGAACGCTCTAGGACATGGAGCAGAGTTTGGTGGGTTTTGGGCCAAATTGGAGGGGTGTTGGGCTGCAACACACACGAGGCCTTTTCGGTCCCTCGCTTAACCGTTGGAGTATCAAACGAAGTCCAACTGGTACGAAACTTGACAGGCGGTCTACCGGTAGTAAACCAAGGCCGCTTGGCATGTCTCGGTCCAATCCGGAAATGTTTAATCCCCACACACGAAAGAAAGCTAGAAATGACCACCGGAGGAGAACGAAGCGCCGAAATGCAAAACGGACAACGGGGAAATGCTCGAATGCATGAAATGAACACGTATGAAAATGCAATGCACATGATGACATGATATGAGATGCATGACAATGATAACAACACACGGAGACAAAGACCCGAACCCGAGGAAATAAATATAACTTAACGCCAGAAACGGCAAGAGTTGGAGTACAAATTGGGAAAGTTACATCCGGGGTGTTACAACACTCCACCACTACGAAAGGATCTCATCCCGAGATCTAGGACTGAAAGAACGCCGGGTTCTCAGAACGGAGGTGATCCTCTCGTTCCCAGGTAGCTTCACGATCGGAATGGTGTGACCACTTGACTTTGAGAAATTTGATCGACTTGTTACGAGTCTTGCGTTCAGTCTCTTCAAGAATAGCAACTGGGTGCTCACTATAAGAGAGATCTTCTTGGAGCTCAATGTCCTCGAAGTTGACGGTGTGGTCAGGAGTCTTGAAGCACTTTCGAAGCTGAGAGACATGGAACACGTCATGAACATTTGCAAAGTTTGAAGGAAGCTCGAGTTGATAGGTGAGGTCGCCTCTCTTGCTGACAATCTTGAAAGGTCCCACGTATCTAGGGGCAAGCTTCCCTTTGATACCGAAGCAACGAGTACCTTTCATAGGAGAGACACGGAGGTAAACATGATCTCCGATCTCGAAAGACAAATCACGGTGCTTACTATCATAGTAGCTCTTCTGGCGGGATTGGGTTGCTTTGAGGTTATCACGAATGACTTTGCACATTTCTTCTGCTTCTGTGATTAAGTCATTACCCAAAAGCTGACGTTCACCGATTTCAGACCAGTTGAGAGGGGTACGACACTTCCTGCCATACAGAATTTCAAAACTGTTGTTGTAGGAGAATTCAGCATAAGGAAGACAATCCTCCCACTTCATGACGAAGGAGATCACACAAGCCCTGAGCATATCTTCAAGAATCTGGTTGACACGCTCGACTTGACCGCTTGTTTGAGGATGGAAAGCTGTGCTGAAGCGGATGTTAGTGCCCATGGCCTTCTGAAAAGAATCCCAAAACTTCGAGGTAAAGATGCTGCCACGGTCTGAAGAGATCACTTGAGGAATACCATGCAGAGAGACAATGCGAGAGGTATAGAGTTCCGCCAATTGAGCTGCAGTGATCGACTCTTTGATAGGCAGAAAGTGAGCCACTTTGGTGAGTTTATCGATGACAACGAATATAGCATCATTGCCACGCTTGGACTTTGGAAACCCAGTCACGAAGTCCATTTCAATGTGGTCAAACTTCCATTCTGGAATGGCAAGAGGTTGGAGGAGACCTGCTGGCCTTTGGTGCTCTGCCTTCACTCTTCTGAAGACATCACATTCATTCACGAATTGAGCGATCTCGCGCTTCATTCGAGTCCACCAATAAGCTTGCTTTAGGTCCTGATACATCTTCGTGCTCCCAGGGTGGATGGAGAGGAGAGAATTGTGAGCCTCGTTCATGATCACTTTACGAAGGTCACCTTTGGGTACAACAATACGATCCTCAAAGAAGAGAGTGTCCTTGTCATCAAGGCGGTAGCACTTGTACTTGGACTGACTCTTGGCAATCCCAATCTTCACCTTTTTCACCATAGCATCAAGAAGCTGGGCTTGGCGAATCTGGTCTTCCAAGGTAGGAGAAACTTGAAGGTTGGCGAGGAAACCTTGAGGAACAACTTGCAGAGTAAGTTTGTGGAAAGCTTCACAAAGCTCGGGTTGATAAGGCTTAAGAATAAGACTGTTGCAGTAAGCCTTCCTGCTCAAAGCGTCAGCAATCACATTAGCCTTGCCTGGAGTATACTCAATACTCGGATTATACTCTTGAATCATTTCGACCCATCGAGTTTGCCTGAGGTTGAGATTAGGCTGAGTGAAGATGTACTTGAGACTCTTGTGATCAGTGAAAATGTCCACTTTTCTTCCCAATAGAAGATGTCTCCAAGTCAAAAGAGCATGCACAACTGCCACCAACTCGAGATCATGAGTGAGGTAGTTCTTCTCATTAGGCTTCAATTGGCGAGATGTATAAGCAGCAACTTTCTTCTCTTGCATCAATACCGCACCAAGACCTTGGAGAGAGGCATCACAAAAGACCTCGTACGGCTTGGATTCATCAGGCGGAGTCAGAACTGGAGCAGTGATCAATTTCTCTTTCAAAGTGTTGAAAGCAATATCACACTCCGGAGACCAAACGTACTTGACGTGCTTCTGAAGAAGATTAGAGAGAGGCTTCGCGATCTTAGAAAAGTTTTCAATGAATCTTCGACAATAGCTTGCGAGACCGAGAAAACTGCGGAGTTGCTTCATGTTCTGAGGAGGTTCCCAATTCACAATTGCAGACACCTTCTCAGGATTCACGGCAATGCCCTTGGCAGAGATGATATGACCAAGATAAAGAACCTCATCAAGCCAAAATTCACACTTGGAGAACTTGGCGTAGAACTGATGTTCTCTGAGCTTATTGAGAACCAAACGCAAATGCTTGGCATGATCTTCCTTGTTCTTGGAGAAAACCAGAATGTCGTTGAGATAGACCAAAACGAAATCATTGGTTAGGCGTTGAAGATGAAGTTCATCATGCGAGAGAACGTCGGAGGAGCGTTGGCGAGGCCAAAAGACATGACAGTGTATTCATAAGAACCAAAGCTTGTCCTGAAAACCGTCTTGGGAATATCTTCTTCATGAATGCGAATCTGGTGATAACCCATACGGAGATCAAGCTTGGAGAATACTTGGGCACCTTTGAGTTGTTCGAACAGCTCATTGATGTTGGGAAGTGGGTATTTGTTCTTGATGGTCTTCTTGTTCACTGGACGGTAATCAACACAAAGTCGGTCCGTTCCATCCTTCTTCTTTACAAAAAGAACACCACAACCCCACGGAGAAGAACTAGGCCAGATGAGACCCATTTTCTCTTGCATATCGAGTTGCTTCTTCATCTCCTTCAACTCTTCAGGTCCGAGCTTGTAAGGACGTTTGCACACCGGTTCCGTGCCAGGCTCAAGTTCAATAACGAATTCAACTGGCCGGTGTGGAGGCATTCCTGGGAGCTCTTCTGGAAAGACGTCTTGATATTCGCACACGACTGGAATTTGAGAGATGGCATCCAATTCACCTTTCTCATTGAGAGAAAACAGACGGATAGTATCATCACGAGCGGCAAAGACAATTACATCCTCAGACGAATGAGTCAATTGAATCTGCCTGGCTGCACAATCAAGCTGAGCCTTGTGCTTAGAAAGCCAATCCATTCCGAGGACTATAGAAGTAGCCCTCATAGACTTAGCCGGAGAAACCACTCCCATAGGTTTACCCAACATTTGTGAAACGAGGTCATGCTTGGAAACAAATGATCTTGACATGAAACAATGCGATGCACCAGTGTCAAAAAGAACTTTTGCTGGAAAAGAGTTAACTGGAAAGTTACCCATGATCACATCTGACGAGTCCTCTGCCTGAGCTGCATTCATCAAATTGACCTTGGCATGCTTGGGGTTATGCTTGACCACAGCTGTACTTGTCGATCTGACAGGAGGAGGAGGAGGAAGACGCCTCTGGTTGAGACACTTGTTGGCATAGTGACCCTTCTGTTGGCACTTGTTGCACGTGACCTTTGAAAGCGGACGGTGATACGAAGCACTCGATCTTGGAGCTTGAGACGAAGTCTTGTTCTGAAAGCCAGGCTTGGGTGGGTGGGAAGAACCACTGCCACCTTTGCTCTTCTGCTGATACGGCTGACGGAACGGAGGAGGAGGAAGCCAAAACTTCTGCTGCTTGGCCACTTGAGTGGAGGAAGAAGGAGTAACATCTCTGACTCGCTTCTTGGAAGCATCACACCTCAACTGAGCAGCCTCTTGCTTCAGTGCCATGTTGTAGAACTCATCGTATCTCAAGGGCTCGAAGAGGACAAGAGCGAGCTGAATTTCTTCTCTGAGACCACCCCTGAACTGATATATCATGCTCTTCTCATCCGGGACATCCTGCTTGGCAAAGCGGGCGAGCTTCTGAAACAACTTGTTGTAGTCATAGACAGACAAAGAGCCTTGCTTCAGATTGCGGAATTCCTCACGCTTGCTTTCAACCACGCTCTGGGGAATATGATGAGCTCGGAAATCTCGACGGAAATCATCCCAAGTGATAACACGTCCACCTCTGGAGTCCTTGTACTGCTGGAACCATTCTGCAGCTTGATCTTTGAGTTGGAAGGAAGCGAACTTAACAAAGTCCTCAGGCCTGACGTTACTGCACTCGAAATGCTTGCACAGATCCACAAGCCAATCGTCAGCATCGGTTGCCTCAACACAATTGCTGAAAGTCTTTGGCCCATTAGCAAGGAACTGGTTGAGTGTAGCAAAGTAACTCTGATTGCTGCCTTGATTCCCTTGACTGCCTTGATTGCACTCTTGAAGAATTTGCATGATCAGCTGTGTGTTTGCATTGGTTGCGGCCATCACAGCTTGCCATGCCTTCGGAGGAGGTGGAGGTGGTGGCGGATCAGGATTCGGAGTCATGCGCGTTGGAGGAGCCATCCTGAAGAGGTTGACCACCATTAGCACATTGACAGATAAATATTGAAGCTGAATCTAACGGAATGATAATTGCAACATATAGTCTTCACATCCGAACAAAATGAACGAATGCATTCCTCTTGAAATGGTCACATATCCATAAATTGAGAAGCCACGTAGAATTAAGGTAGAGAAATAAATCAACAAGGTACGGATCAAGAACGAATAATCAGTAAGAAATCCCAATCTCAAACCAATATCCATGGAAGAAAAACTAGAGCTACTAGAATTCCCACCTATGAAACTTCCGAACCTTTCCGGTTATGCAATCAGGTGTTGGGGATACACGGGAAGCATAATATCTCACCCAAACTAGCAAATCCTACATCCAGCTATATCCATCCTTCAACACATAACCAAGAAACCTTCGGAAACCATCTACCTCAACCTTCGAAAAGCATCCGTTATACAAGTTATGGCGATACTTCTGAACTCCCGCCCCAGTACTGGGTGGCGTCGAGGTTATCTCACCAACGAACTGCATAAAAGAGATTTTTGATGTCGGCATACTAAACTCAAGTATTCCAGAACTACAACGATAAAATTATGATGACAACACCTCAGAGCTCAACTCCCCGGGACACTTCCACTAAACCCCTGACAAGAGGCACCAAGACAATGTTCTCATCATAAAACCATCGGAACGATTCCAAGATACCCACGTGATCCTAAATTTTTTTTAGTGAAATTTGAGAAGAGAAGAGTCAAAACTCTACGTCAGGATGCCTTACCAGAGCGATGAGGAGACTGGGAAGTAAAAAGAATTCCTAATCTCTCCGATATATAATTCCTAAATGACTCAAAACATTTTTCTAGACACAACTCGGCCGCTAAAAACGATCAAGCAATGGGGCTCCTAAGGTCGGGGAAGGCTCTGATACCAACTTGTAACACCCTCGATGCGACTATAGCTCCCACGTGTCGAAGGCATAATCGCATTGAAGGCATATGTCGCAAGTTAGGCAATCTTCACAACATCCCATGTAATATGAATAATAAAGGGGAGATAACATAGTTGGCTTACAGTCGCCACGTCAATAAAGTACATAAATAACATTACATCATCCAAACACTCATGGCCCGACTACGGCGCCAAAATAAAAGAGAACCCAACATGCAACACGGTCCCAATCACCCCCAACTGGGCACCACTACTGATCATCGGGAAAGGAAACGTAGTATCGTTGAGAGTCTTCGTCGATCTCCCACTTGAGCTTGTACGCGTCTCCTGGAGCGGAAACATCAGGCCCTGCATCTGGTGTAATAGTAATCTTTGAGCCACAGGGACTCAGCAATCTCGCACCCTCACGATCAAGACTATTTAAGCTTATAGGAATGGCAAGGTAAAATATGAGTGGAGCTGCAGCAAGCGACTAGCAAATATGGTGGCTAACTTATTCGCAAAAGAGAGCGAGAAGAGGAGGCAAAGCACGAGCGAGGAACTAGAGAGCAACCTGCACAGACATTACACCAACACCGTGTCCACTTCCCGGACTCCGCCGAGAAGAGGCCATCACGGCAACACACTCAGTTGATTCATTTTAATTAAATTAAGGTTCAAGTTATCTACAACCGGACATTAACAAATTCCCATCTGCCCATAACCGCGGGCACGGCTTTCGAAAGTTCAATCCCTGCAGGGGAGTCCCAACTTAGCCCATGACAAGCTCTCACGGTCAACGAAGGAATAGACCTCCTCCCAAGATGTTCCGATCAGACTCGGTATCTCGGTAATTCAAGAAAACTCCGACAATGGTAAAGCAAGTCCAGCAACACCGCCCGCTGTGCCGACAAATCCCGATAGGAGCTGCACATATCTCGTTCTCAGGGCACACCGGATAAGCTAAGCATACGGGAGCCAACGTAACCCAGGTTGCCAAGGGACGGCCCCGCACGGTGCTCTAGGTTGGACCAACACTCAGAGGAGCACTGGCCCGGGGGGGGGGGGTCAAAATAAGATGACCCTTGAGTCTGCGAAACCCAAGGGAAAAGGCTAGGTGGCAAATGGTAAAACCAAGGTTGGGCATTGCTGGAGAAGTTTTATTCAAGGCGGACTGTTAAGGGGTTCCCATTATAACCCAACCGTGTAAGGAACGCAAAATCCGGGAACATAACACCAATATGACGGAAACTAGGGCGGCAAGAGTGGAACAAAACACTAGGCGAGAGGCCGAGCCTTCCACCCTTTACCAAGTATATAGATGCATTAAGATAACAAGGCAATATAATGATATCCCAACAAGTAAATAAAAGATGTTCCAACAAGGAACGGCCTCCAATCTTCACCTGCAACTAGCAACGCTATAAGAGGGGCTAAGCAAAGCGGTAACATAGTCAATCAACGGTTTGCTAGGAAATGGTGGGTTAGAGGATTGACATGGCAATTTGGGAGGCTTGCAAGCAAGTGGTAGGCATCGTAGCCATGGCATAGCAAAAGAGCGAGCAAACTAGCATAGCAAAGATAGTAGTGATTTCGAGGGTATGATCATCTTGCCTGCACAGTTGTCAGAGTTGAATGGATCCTCAAAAGCAAACTCAACGGGCTCCTCATTAGCGAACTCATCTCCCGGCTCTACCCAAACAAGAAAAACAAGCAACAAGGATACAATCAACCACGTGCAAGACCAAGCAATATGATGAAATGAAGATATGCTATGCGGGATGCGATGCGGGATGCAAAATGCAAAATATGACAGGAAATGCATGAACCTGGCCTCAACTTGGAAAACCAAGTGTGCCACTGGAAAGATGAGATGAAATTGCTTGAAAACAATATAAAGAACGCCGGAATCGGAGTTACGGTTTGGAAATGGCAAGCGATTCAAAAATGACACCGGTCTGCGATTTACAGCAAGTAGGCATCTAAATGCAATGAGATGAACATGCTACAGCACCCAAACATGACAACAAAATACATGGCAGGGAAGCATTCAAGATTCTTAACAAAGTCTAGCACTGAGCTACGGCCAAATCATCCACTAACAGGTTCAAACAAGCATGGCAAAAACGCAAATGACAAACATATCTCAGACTTAGTGAAATTAACACTTGTCTGGAATTTCAGATCATATAGCCCTCTTGGGAGCAACAAAACAACATGCTACAGGACCTGAACATGGCAAACAAACACATGGCATGGAGCTACTCAACAAGCTTAACAAAAGTCCCTTAGTGACCTTGAGCCAAAAGGGATCACAAAATATACTAACAAGCACACGAACATAGCAAAAACATAACCAGTTTTCAGACTTAGTGAAAGGCTGGGACATGCTGAAACTTAACTCACGAAGGCATGTTTACGAGCTCGATGCACTCACCACGGTGCAAGTCATGGCAATACAAGCATACATACCTTAAGAAGGCACAAAATGCAAGCTAGAAATGGCAACAACAATGGCATAGCATGCACGGATCAACCACAATAACATCGGCAAAATCGCAAACAAGTTGACGATCTGTCCAGATTCGTAACGAAGCAAAAGTAGAGCTCGATTGACTCAAGCTAGGTTGCTCCATAATTGCAAACAAAGACATGGATGGATAGAGCACTAAAATATTATCAAAACTCCCTTACTGATCATCCTCAAAAGAAGCACGGATCACTAGGAAACAACAAGAACATATGGCATCATGAACTAAACAATCCCAGGACTTAGTGAAATCACTAAGTCCCTGAAAACAGAATTACCGGGTGCCTCACTTTGCAAGCTTGCACAAGTTACTACACACATCCTAAAAATACATGGGTTGCACCTCTAGAAAGATGACAAAACCCTTAACAAAACATATGAAGAACTCACGGGCATATCATGCACACAATAATCATGGCAAAAATGACAAAAGTGCTAAACGGAGTAACAGATCTGACAATTAACTCAAGTATCCATCTTCTAACAGCATTTCGGGCATCAAGATGAGCTCAAATGAAAATGATGCAATGTAATGAAATAATGTACTCTCCGAGATGAACATTTTGATATGCTATATGCCCAAATCGGAGCTACGGATGTAAAGTTACGGGGCCTCGAACAGGAGCATATGGACTGAAAATTCCTGGGACTTGGAGAAAAAAATGACCTAGGGTTTCCAGATCTGGATCTCGCGCACGCAAACCGAGGCGATTCCAGCGAGCACTATTCGCCGGAGGCGGGGACGACGCTGGAGGAGGTCGCCGGGGGAGAGGGAGACGTGGAGGAGGCCGGCCGGGGCGAGGTCGTCGGCGGGGCGGCTCCCACGGCGCGGTGCGCCGGCGGCCGCAGGCGGGCGGGCGGCGGGCGGCGAGCGGCCGGGCGGTGGGCGGTGAGCGGCGGCGGGCGGCGAGTGGCGGCGGGCGGCGAGCTCCAGCCGGGCGGGCGTGGGCGCGAGGAGGCGCGGGGCGGCGCTGGCGGCTGCGGGCGCGCGGGCCGGGGAGGGCTCCCCGCGGGCCCTGCGGGCTTCGGTGGCGGCGCAGCGAAGTGGGGCGTGGCTCGGTGACGTGGCGCGCAGAGATTGGGCGAGGGGTCGGCGGCGGACGTGTCCGGCCCGGATGGACGTGTCCGGCCGGCGCGGAGACGATTTTTTTAGGGTTTCGGGGAGAGGGGATCCGGGATATTTCGAGGGGGGGCTATTTATAGGCATAGAGGGAGCTAGGAGAGTCCAAATGAGGTGCGGTTTTCGGCCACGCGATCGTGATCGAACGCTCTAGGACATGGAGCAGAGTTTGGTGGGTTTTGGGCCAAATTGGAGGGGTGTTGGGTTGCAACACACATGAGGCCTTTTCGGTCCCTCGGTTAACCGTTGGAGTATCAAACGAAGTCCAAATGGTACGAAACTTGACAGGCGGTCTACCGGTAGTAAACCAAGGCCACTTGGCAAGTCGCGGTCCAATCCGGAAATGTTTAATCCCCACACACGAAAGAAAGCTAGAAATGACCACCGGAGGAGAACGAAGCGCCAGAATGCAAAATGGACAACGGGGAAAATGCTCGAATGCATGAGATGAACACGTATGCAAATGCAATGCACATGATGACATGATATGAGATGCATGACAATGATAACAACACACGGAGACAAAGACCCGAACCCGAGGAAATAAATATAACTTAACGCCGGAAACGGCAAGATTTGGAGTACAAATTGGGAAAGTTACATCCGAGGTGTTACATTATGGGTATGGAGTTTTAATCGAACACAGAGAAAGATAGGGGCTTATAGTTTTGCCTCCCAACGTTTTACCTCAAGGGTAATATCAACAGTAATAGTTCATGAAAACTCACATCCAATTAGCCATATATACCAGGATCTTTCCAACATACTGTGCTTGCCAAAAGATAAAATATAAAAAGGAAGGGTGAAGATCACCATGACTCTTATGCAATGTAGGAGATAAAAGTAAAAGATAGGCCCTTCGCAGAGGGAAGCAGAGGTTGTCATGCGCTTTTATAGTTGGATGCACAAAATCTTAATGCGAAAGAACGTCACTTTATATTGCCACTTGTAATATGGACCTTTATTATGCAGTCTGTCACTTTTATTTCTTCCATATCACATGATCGTATAAAGCTTATTTCTCCCACACTAATAAGTCATGCATATTTAGAGAGAATTTTTATTGCTTGCGCCGATGACAACTTACTTGGAGGATCTTACTCAATCCATAGGTAGGTATAATGGACTCTCATGGCAAAACTGGTTTAAGGGTATCTGGAAGCACAATTAGTATCTCTACTTGGTGCGATGAATTTTGGCTAGCACGAGGGGGAAAAGGCAAGCTCAACCATGTTGGATGATCCATGAAAATATAATTTATCTCATATGTAAGAAAACATAACCCATTACATTGTCTTCCTTGTCCAACATCAACTCTTTAGCATGTCATATTTTAATGAGTGCTCACAATCATAAAAGATGTCCAAGATAGTATATCTATATGTGAAGACCTCTCTTTCTTTATTACTTCCTATTAATTGCAACGATGACCAAAACTATGTTTGTCAACCCTCAACAACTTTTATTCATCATACTTTTTCTATGTGAGCTCATTACTCTCCATGAGATCCATATGATCTCTTTGTTTCTTTTTATTTCTTTCTCTTTTTCTTTTATTCACTTAAGATCATGGCAAAAGAATCAAGCCCTTGACTCAACACTAATATTTATTATATAGCTCACGGACTCGATTACATAGAACAATTATAAAGCAAAACTCACGACTAGATCATACTAAGAACTTTTATTCTACTAGATCAAGATATTACCAAAAGGATCGAACTAAGAAAAACGGTAAAGATAAAAGTGATGGTGATACGATACTGGGGCACTCACCCAAGCTTGGCAGCTGCCAAGGGGGTTGCCCATACCAGATACTCAATTCTTCTTTGTTGGTGGAGACAGTGGTGATTTTGTTGATGGCATAGGTTTCTTCCTTAATTTACGCTTGAGGACAGAATTTTGGTCCCGTAGGTCCTCGATCTCCTGCTCCAGGCTCAGTATCTTTTTGCATTGTTCCTGTTTGTTTTCCTGCAAGAGGCGAAAAGGGATAAACTTGATCTTTGGTTTCTTCACTCTATCAGGGAGTCTTGACTTTTTGAACTCCACATGCATGTCCCCAGGTTTAGGTAGTGGGACTTAATCTTCATCTGAGCTCATCTCCTCCTTTCCCTTAGGTTCATAGTCCTCTTCTTCTTCCGTAGTCCAACCACAATGCTCCGCATCCCCATAGACTTTAGGGTCTGCAAGGTAATCAACCACATAGCTCTCTCCTTCCGAATCCTGGGACGACATGTTGCTCAAATTTGCAGCATGACAGCTTGAAACAGAGAAAGGAGATTTTTGCGTGATACAAGAGTCAAAACCCCCGGGAGATTATATAATGAATTTTTACCGACCAAAATACGTAACGTGTACGAAAATGGAGTCCGGAGAGCACACGAGGTGCCCACGAGGTAGGGGGCGCGCCCAGTAGGGCAGGGCGCGCCCTCCACCCTCGTGGGGCCCTCGTGTCCTTCCCGGACTGCTACTTATTTTTCTAAATATTCCAAAACAGAGAAATATTGCCTTAAAAACTGTTTTGGAGTCGTTTACTTACCGTACCACATACCTATTCCTTTTCGGAGTCTGAAACGTTCCGAGAAGTGTCCCTTATGTATTCCTCCGGGGTTACTGTTTCAATAATATTGGTTTCAACATTTATGGGATTACCTGAGATATAATGTTTGATTCTTTGACCGTTCACCACCTTCGGATTTGTGCCTTCAAAGTTGTTGATTTTTATGGCACCGGAATGATAGACCTCCTCGATAACGTAAGGACCTTCCCATTTAGAGAGAAGTTTTCTTGCAAAAAATCTTAAACAAGAGTTGTATAGCAATACATAATCACCTACATTAAACTCACGCTTTTGTATCCTTTTGTCATGCCATCTTTTAAATTTTTCTTTAAACAACTTGGCATTTTCATAGGCTTGGGTTCTCCATTAATCAAGTGAGCTAATATCAAATAACCTCTTCTCACCGGCAAGTTTGAAATCATAATTGAGTTCTTTAATAGCCCAATATGCTTTGTGTTATAGTTCGAGAGGTAAGTGACATGCTTTTCCATAAACCATTTTATATGGAGACATACCCATAGGATTTTTATATGTAGTTCTATAGGCCCATAATGCATCATCAAGTTTCTTGGACCAATTTTTTCTAGATCTATTAACAGTCCTTTGCAAAATTAATTTGAGCTCTCTATTACTCAATTCCACTTGACCACTAGAGTGAGGATGATAAGGGGATGCAATTCGATGATTAACAACATATTTAGCAAGCATTTTATGGAAAGCACCATGAATAAAATGTGAACCAGCATCAGTTATTAAATATCTAGGGACTCCAAATCTTGGAAAAATAACTTCTTTAAGCATTTTAATAGAAGTTTTATGATCAACACTACTAGTTGGAATAGCTTCTACCCACTTAGTAACGTAATCAACAGCAACTAAAATATGTGTATATCCATTGGAGGAAGGAAAGGGTCCCATATAGTCAAAGCCCCAAACATCAAATGGTTCAATAACGAGTGAATAGTTCATAGGCATTTCTTGTCATCTACTAATATTACCAATTCTTTGGCATTCATCACAAGATAAGACAAACTTACGGGCATCCTTGAAGAGAGTAGGCCAATAAAAACCAGATTGTAATACCTTATGTGCAGTTCTATCTCCAGCATGGTGTCCTCCATAAGCTTCGGAGTGACACTTGCGTAGGATCTGTTCCTTTTCATGCTCAGGTACACAACGTCTAATAACACCATCTACTCCTTTATAAAGATGTGGGTCATCCCAAAAGTAATGCCTCGAATCATAGAAGAACTTTTTCTTTTGCTGGTATGTGAAACTAGGTGGTATAAACTTAGCAACAATGTAATTAGCATAATCAGCATACCATGGAGCAGTATGACAAGCATTTACAACATTTAATTGCTCATCAGGAAAGCTATCATCAATAGGAAGTGGATCATCAAGAACATTTTCTAATCTATACAAGTTGTCTGCAACGGGGTTCTCATCTCCCTTTCTATCAACAATATGCAAATCAAATTCTTGTAGCAAGAGAACCCATCTAACAAGTCTAGGTTTAGCATCTTTCTTTTCCATGAGATATTTAATAGCAGCATGATCAGTGTGAATAGTTACTTTAGAATCAACAATATAAGGTCTGAACTTATCACAAGCAAATACAACTGCTAAGAATTCTTTTTCAGTAGTAGCATAATTTCTTTGAGCATTGTCTAGGGTTTTACTAGAATATTGAATAATGTTTAATTTTTTATCAACTCTTTGTCCTACAACAGCACCTACAGCATAATCACTAGCATCACACATAAAGGGTAAATTCCAATCAGGTGGCTGAACAATAGGTGCAGAGATCAATGCTTTCTTAAGTATTTCAAATGCTTCTACACAATCATCATCAAAAACAAATGGTATATCTATTTGTAATAAATTAGTCAAAGGCCGAGAAATTTTTGAGAAGTCCTTAATGAACCTCCTATAAAATCCGGCATGAACAAGGAAACTTCTTATACCTTTGATGTCCTTGGGACATGGCATCTTTTCAATAGCATCAACCTTGGCTTTGTCAACCTCAATACCTCTTTCAGAAACTTTATGCCCCAGGACAATACCTTCATTAACCATAAAGTGGCACTTTTCCCAATTCAAGACAAGATTAGTTTCTTCACATCTCTGCAAAACTTGATCAAGGTTGCTCAAGCAATCATCAAAAGAAGATCCATAGACGGAGAAATCGTCCATGAAAACCTCACAAATCTTTTCACAAAAGTCAGAGAATATAGCCATCATGCTTCTTTGAAAGGTAGCAGGTACATTACATAAACCAAAAGGCATACGTCTATAAGCAAAAGTACCAAAAGGGCAAGTAAAAGTAGTCTTTGATTGATCTTTGGTTGACACAGGTATTTGAGAGAAACCAGAATAACCATCTAGAAAGCAAAAATGTGTATGTTTGGATAATCTTTCTAGCATTTGATCGATAAAAGGTAAGGGGTAATGATCCTTTTTTGTTGCCTTATTTAATTTACGGAAATCAATTACCATCCTATAACATGTAATAATTCTTTGAGGAATCAATTCATCTTTATCATTAGGAACAACAGTAATACCTCCCTTCTTAGGGACACAATGGACATGACTTACCCACTGACTATCAGCAACGGGATAGATTATACCTACCTCAAGGAGCTTTAGTATTTCCTTTCTTACCACTTCTTTCATTTTAGGATTCAACCGTCATTGATGATGACGAACTGGTTTAGCATCTTCTTCCAAATTTATTTTATGTTGACATAGAGTGGGACTAATGCCCTTAAGATCATCAAGAGTATACCCAATAGCAGCATGGTGCTTCTTCAGAGTTTTCAATAATCTCTCTTCCTCATGCTCTGAAAGGTTAGCAGTAATAATAACAGGATATATCTTTTTCTCATCAAGATAAGCATATTTAAGAGTATCAGGTAACGGTTTAAGCTCAAACACGGGATCACCCTTGTGTGGAGGAGGATCCCCTAGGATTTCAACAGGCAAATTGTTTTTCAGAATAGGTTCTTGTTTAAAGAATACTCCATCTATTTCTCTTCTTTCATTCATAAACATATCATTTTCATGGTCTAGCAAATATTGTTCTAAAGGATCACTAGGAGGTACGGCAATAGAAGCAAGACCAATAATTTCATCCTTACTAGGTAATTCTTCTTCACGGTGTTGTCTACTAAATTTAGAAAAATTAAATTCATGGGCCATATCATCTAAACCGATAGTAACAACATCCCTTTTGCAATCTATGGTAGCATTAACAGTGTTTAAGAAGGGTCTACCAAATATAATGGGACAAAAGCTATCTTGTGGGGAACCAAGAACAAGAAAATCAGCAAGATATTTAGTTTTCCCACACAAGACTTCGACATCTCTAACAATTCCCATTGGTGAAATAGTATCTCTATTGGCAAGTTTAATTGTGACATCAATATCTTCTAACTCAACAGGTGCAATATCATGCATAATTTCTCTATAAAGGCTAATAGGTATTGCACTAGCACTGGCACCCATGTCACATAAGCCATGATAACAATGATCTTATATTTTAACAGAAATAACAGGCATGCCTACCACATGTCTAGGTTTATCTTTAGCACAGGGTTTAGCAATTCTAGCATTTTCATCATAGAAATAAATAACATGCCCATCAATATTATCAGACAAGAGATCTTTAACAATAGCATATTAGGTTCAACTTTAACTTGCTCAGGAGGTGTATATGTTTTAATATTGCTTTTACGAACCACAGTTGATGCTTTAGCATGATCCTTTATCCTAACAGGGAAAGGTGGTTTCTCAACATACGCAGTAGGAATAATAGGATCATTATAAGTGACAATCTTTTCTTCAACTATAATAGGTGCATCCACTTTTACTTATATGGGAGGATGATATTTAAACCACTTCTCCTTGGGGAGATCAACATAAGTAGCAAAAGATTCATAGAAAGAAGCTACTATCTTAGAGTCAAGTCCATATTTAGTGCTAAATTTACGGAAAATATTGGTATCCATAAAAGATTTAACACAATCAAAACTAGGTGTGATACCTGACTCCTTAACTTTGTCGAGGTCCCAATCTTCAGAGTTGCGTTTAATTCTTTCAAATAAATCCCATTTGAATTCAATAGTCTTCATCATAAAAGAGCCAACACAAGAAGTATCGAGCATGGTGCGATTGTTATCAGAAAGCCGAGCATAAATTTTTTGAATAATCATTTCTATTGAGAGCTCATGATTGGGGCATGAATATAACATTGATTTAAGCCTCGCCCAAGCTTGAGCGATGCTTTCTCCTTCGCGAGGCAAAAAATTATATATATAATTACGATCACGGTGAACAAGATGCATAGGATAAAACTTCTGATGAAATTCCAATTTCAATCGTTTGTAATTCCAAGTCCAAGACCCCTTATCATCACATAGCCTATACCATGTCGATGCATCTCCCTTCAAAGATAAAGGGAAGACCTTCTTATTAACAACATCTCTGGGTACACCTGCAAGCTTAAATAACCCACAAACTTCATCCACATATATTAGATGCTCATCAGGATGTTTTGTTCCATCTCCTAAAAATGGATTAGCTAGCAGTTTTTCTATCATACTCGAAGGAATTTCAAAGCAGACATTTTCATTTTCATTTTCTTTTTCATTTTCATTTTCATTTTCAGTAGGTTGAGTAGGTTGAGGAGCAACTCTTTGCTCTACTGGTCGGGGTGAAGATACCACAAACAAGCCGCCTAGAGGATTACTTTCCATAGTAACAAGTGACAGTAAATTTCAGCACATTATATAAATTTTTCCTTACCAAATTCCACCTACCAAAGGCGCTTCACTCCCTGGCAACGGCGCCAGAAAAGAGTGTTGATGACCCACAAGTATAGGGGATCTATCGTAGTCCTTTCGATAAGTAGGAGTGTCGAACCAAACGAGGAGCAAAAGGAAATGATAAGCGGTTTCCAACAAGGTATTCTCTACAAGTATTGAAATAAGTGGTAACAGATAGTTTTGTGATAGGATAATTTGTAACGAGCAACAAGTAACAAAAGTAAATAGTGCAGCAAGGTGGCCCAATCCTTTTTGTAACAAAGGACAAGCCTGGACAAACTCTTATATAGAGAAAAGCGCTCCCGAGGACACATGGGAATATCGTCAAGCTAGTTTTCATCACACTCATATGATTCGCGTTCGGTACTTTGATAATTTGGTATGTGGGTGGACCGGTCCTTGGGTACTGACCTTACTTGGACAAGCATCCCACTTATGATTAACCTCTATTGCAAGCATGCGCAACTACAACAAAAGTATTAAGGTAAACCTAACCATAGGATGAAACATATGGATCCAAATCAGCCCCTTACGAAGCAACGCATAAACTAGGGTTTAAGCTTCTGTCACTCTAGCAACCCATCATCTACTTATTACTCCCCAATGCCTTCCTCTAGGCCCAAACAATGGTGAAGTGTCATGTAGTCGACGTTCACATAACACCACTAGAGGAGAGACAACATACATCTCATCAAAATATCGAACGAATACCAAATTCACATGACTACTAATAGCAATACTTCTCCCATGTCCTCAGGAACAAAAGTAACTACTCACAAAGCATAAACATGTTCATAATCAGAGGGATATTAATATGCATATAGGATCTGAACATATGATCTTCCACCAATTAAACCAACTAGCATCAACTACAAGGAGTAATTAACACTACTAGCAACCTACTAGCACCAATCCCGGACTTGGAGACGAGAATTGGATACAAGAGATGAACTAGGGTTTTGAGAGGAGATGGTGCTGATGAAGATGTTGATGGAGATTGCCCTCTCCCGATGAGAGGAGCGTTGGTGATGACGATGGCAATGATTTCCACCTCCGGGAGGGAAGTTTCCCCGGTAGAACAGCTCCGCCAGAGCCCTAGATTGGTTCCGCCAAGGTTCCGCCTCGTGGCGGCGGAGTTTCGTCTGAGAAGAAGGCTTATGATTTTTTTCCCATTGAAAGACTTCATATAGCTGAAGATGGCCACCGGAGGGCTACCAGGGGGCCCACGAGGTAGGGGGGTGCACCCAGGGGGGTAGGGCGCGCCCCCACCCTCGTGGGCAGTGTGTGGCCCCCTAGTGAATTTCTTCCGATGAGTATTTTTTATATATTCTGAAAACGTCTTCCGTGAAGTTTTAGGACTTTTGGAGTTGTGCAGAATAGGTCTCTAATATTTGCTCCTTTTCCAGCCCAGAATCCCAGCTGCCAGCAGTCTCCCTCTTCATGTAAACCTTGTAAAATAAGAGGGAATAGGCATAAGTATTGTGACATAATGTGTAATAACCGCCCATAATGCAATAAATATCAATATAAAAGCATGATGCAAAATGGACGTATCATTATGAATTTGAAAGTAGACAATCACTTATTTCCTATCCAACCATGTTTATTGCAAATATATGTTCAATCACGAATCCATAATTCAATGGACATGTACATATATTGAAGAACTACAGAAGCACCAAGTAAAGAATGATGAACCACAGTTGTACTAAAGACTATAAAGAGAGAGGCGAAAGACATTCTGGTTGCTGGATAAGGTGAAGCGGAATTCCCATATTGTGTCCTCCTCCATGCATAAGGCGTGCACGACTCTAGGCCAACCCCTTGTGATGGCTGCCCGTCCGTCCTTCACTATCTTCATTAGTACTTCTCGATTCTCATTGTAGTCTGGTGAAATACTTTAACCTTCATTCTATGTCCACCAATCATGTACTTTGCGAGGTAATCTTGAGTGAACTGCCTCGGGAACCACTGGGAATGAAAAAGATTCAGACATTGTTGTCTAACAATTCATTATGGGCAGTAAAAAGAGAAGGTTGCAGAGTTTGTAGTTTCCATCCTATAGCTCACTGTTGTGTTGGATAGAGCATAAAGAAATAATTTTCTTGCCACCATTCATATCTTTTTGCTAATAATCCTTATCAGTTTCCTCACTTGATGCTTGTTCATCAATATCTCATTGCCCCATATGCAAAAAGGGTCGATGCGTGGATCCTTACCAAGGGCATATCTACCTACAAGCAACAAGTCAATATTAGAAGCTAACTAGTGTCCAGGCCTGGATCTATATGCACTACATTATGGAACGACGGGGGGAGTACAAGCCGAGGGATGAAGCTAACCTCGGTGGAAAATGGTGGCCACTCCCGTTGTTGTCCTGCATAACTAGTGGAAAGGCATGATAAGCACATCAATCTTAACATCAAACAAATATAGCAAAGGTAAACAATCATCTCCAAATGATAGCTTGAATGTCTTGGTTTCAGCATGCTGTTAAAGCAGATATAAAATGGAAGGCAATGTTACCGACAGCAGGCTTAACAGCGATCAAATATTGCAATTCAAACTGGTATTATTGAAAATGAATACTCCCTCCGTTCTGAATTACTTGTCGCAAGTATGAATGTATGGAGATCTATTTTAGTTCTAGATATATCCATTTCTGCGACGAGTAATTTGGAACGGAGGGAGCAGAACATAGGTAATGCTTAAACATCACACTGCGTAAATGTGTAAAGCTGAAAATAAAGGGCAAGTGTTAACTACACCAGGAATAACTGGAACCAAATATAGCCATTCAAACTGGTATTGATGTAGTCGAGTGGCACAGTTCCGACTTACACATAATGAACCACACAGTGTGAATGACTGAAATAAACAAGAAATAAATGACCAGTATAACAACCAAATATAGCCATTGAAAACTGGACAGAGTCTCACTGCAACCAACCTAACAAGCAAATACAGATAAACTGGGCATATGGTTGAAAACTGGACAAATGCTCACTGCAACCAACCTAACAAGCAGATAAAGATAAACAAGGCATCTGCTTGATAACTGGAGAAATGCTAAAAAGCAACCTAACAACCATATATAGATAAACAAGGCATCTGCTTGATAACTGGACATATGCTAAAAAAAGCAACCTAACAACCAAATATAGATAAACAAGGCATCTGCTTGATAACTGGACAAATACTCACTGCAACCAAACTAAGAACCAAATACAGATAGACAAGGCATCTGCTCGATAAGTGAAAAAATGCTCACTCCAACCAACCTAACAACAAAATACAGATAAACAAGGCATCTACTCAGTATAAACAACCAAACATAGCCGTTCGTGAAACTAAAGTGGACAATTCATACTTAAACATCACATAGACCTATTGAACAATACATGTTTGCATAACTGAAATAATTAAACATGGCACAGTTAAAGCACCGCACGGCAAATGCTACTACAACAAAGGGTACCGGTTGGCAAGCTAGAAGAAGGTAATATTTGCTGATAGAATGTTGCCTCAAATTTCATGGACGGGATTCTTCCAGTTGGAAGAGCACAGACCCATGGTGCGCTCTCTGATGTCACAGATGGGTTGTTTCACCTTGGAAGAACCTTCGTGGGTGCCCTCCTCGTGGTCGTGGTTGATGAGATCTGACTTGGCAATTGAGGATCCCAAGCCGCCGCCGTAGAACGTGTCCTTCAGAAGTGACAAAATGGGCTCGATGGCGTATAAAGCTCGCAAATCCTTGACCGCTTGGAGGAGGAGATTAGCGGCAGGGCCGTCGAAGAGATCGACGGCGGTTGAACCAGAGGGGTTGGGGATGGACCACTTAACCTGTGACATGGCCCGCGTGAAGCCGTCGGTGTGGACGAGCTTGATGTTGTAGCCAGCTTTCCCGAGATACAGTAATATGCTAGCCCGCTGACATGAAGCCTTCGGCATGGCAATGTAGTCAACGTCTTCGCCGGCTTCCGCGGCGACGTGTTGCTCCGGGATCGACAGGTCGGGGCAAACGGCGGCCACCTCGCCAACGTCCGCCAGAGAGGCCATGATAAACCTCTTCTTGGCCGAACGCTCGTCGGGCTCCCCGGGATACGTGGTCGAGCTTAGGCTGCGACATTCTGGAGCAGGGGATGTGGATCTAGTGGGGAGGGACACCACAAGCCTCGTCTAAAAACTCAGGGTAGTGGGGCAACTATATGGGAAATGCTGGATAACCTGAACTTTATTATCTAAGCTAGGAGGAATGGGCAGACCGGCAGAGTTGGTGGCGGCGCCGGCGGCGGCCGCGAGGTAGGGTCCGAAGGGGAAGGAGGGCGGGTGGGGGACTGTGGACGGGGGTGTTTGAGGATACGCCGCGGCTACTAAATTTTTTAGTAATGGTGGGTGGAGATGGTGGTGGACGAGGGAGGGCGACAGTTCAAATGCCTCGGCTGCTAAAATTTATAAGGTCGGTGCTGGAGGAGTGTGGGCGACGGTTGAAGTACGGCGGCTACTAAAATTTGGATAAAGGAATTGATGCGGGGCAGGAGTGCCCAAGATAGCGCATGGTCCAATAACAATATGCGTGTATGATAATAAGGAAAAGTGGCACGGATCCGCCGATTTTTGCAACGCTCAAGGCGGGTAGTTTGTTTTCTATATTTCTAGCTAGCTGGTCTATCGCACACGGTTCGTCCTAATTTCCAAATAAACTTACCCGCCTTTAGCTTCCACAGGTGGTGGTTTTACAGCGCACTTGCATCGCACATGGTTAAGCCGGTACCTCCACCCTTCGCTCGCGCTTGCGCGGTCATGGTGATTTCAGTGCACTTGCATCGCACACGGTTGAGCCAGTACCTCCACCTTAATTTGCTCGTGCTTGCGTGGTCATGGTGATTCACATCGCACTTGTACTGCACACGGTTTAGATATTATACTCTGTGTCTGTTGAGGATCATCAGAGTCTTTGCAGCAAAATATAACATTAGGGAGGCTCAAAAGACAACCACACCAGCATGTGGCCCAAATATATATGAGTGAAAAAGGTGGTATGTTATGTTCAAAATTCCAATGCACAACTTTGACCCCACGGGCCCACGGTTGGGCGCGTCATTGAAGATCGATGAGAGGGGCCAGAAGTCAAGAACCACCTGGAAGTAGCCAAATATATGTAGGAATATTGGGGATGTTTAAAACTTTAGATACACAATGCATAACTTTGGTGGCACCTGCCTCGCAAACCCGAAAGCACCCTAACAACCACCTAGCTAGGATATATATAATGACATAATGTCATACCTAGCTAGGATGCTTGGCCCACCACCTCCCACTTCATGTCAGCGGGGTGGATGCACGTAATGATCGATACTTTGGTCATACATGCATGTCGACATGACCTACCATAAGACGGACCAATGAATCTTTCGTTTGGTCAAATGACAGTTGTTATTGTCGATAAACCGCTTGGGCCAATAGATTGAACCATCATAAACATCGCACGAGAGGGACCACAAAACCAGCACCTCTTGCATGCGGCCCAAAATGATGTACGTTGGGAAGGGGTGATGTGTGTTTTAAGTATAGAATAATGTACAATTTAGATGTGGTTCCTACCTCTCGACACAGACAATAACCATGAAGGCAAGGTAGTTAAGGACAAGATACGTATGCAGGGTTTGATGTAGGTCGAACCCAGCAATCCGAGCATCTGGGAGGGAATCCTGACAACGCATGAGCTTGAGTTTTGGTTGACCGACATTTGACGGTGACCGGCCCTAACATGAACTAGGAGGAATCCATTCATGGCAAACACATACCCCTCATTATCTGTCAAAGGGATGATATATATACACTTGGGGAGCCCACATATATCCGCATCATCACAAAAAACCGCACAAGGGAGACGTGGTCGATCAGAAGACCCCGTATACACTGCATGCGGCCCGAAAATATGTATGGGTACGATGGTGCATGATGTGTTTAAATCTCGAATGCACAACTTCGATGGGCCACGCCAAGTAAATTACAAACCGAACACCATACCCGACTCGAAGCCTGGTTCAATACCAATGATGTCAGTTTCCCAACTTCGAGGCGGCAGCGGAGGGGAGGGGGAGGGTTGTCCCACGCATGCGCTCAAACTATATTTTGTCTAGCATGGGACACACACACACATATATATACACACACACACACACATCTATACACATATATAGTGTGCGAATAACTATGAAAGTTTCTGTTGGATGAAGCCAATCCGACGGTAGAGAGATGGCAAATCTGAGCACTACTTCCCATTGGATATCATCTACATTCCACCAGAATCTGCCACATGTACAATCTAGAAGACTCCATGGTTGAACTTAAGCATAGTGTACAGACCTCTAAACACAAGCACTTCTCCTTTGTTATCTAGAATCTTCCATATCATAATTGCCCAAACCTTTTTTTTCTAAATGAGTTGTCACTATTTGTTTTTACCTTTACAATGCACAATTCCATGAACCTTAAAACAGTTTTTTTTACAAAACTAATTGATTTTGGATGAGATGAACTATAAGAATTAAACGAACATCTACATCATGCATATCTGGGAGAAGAGGCGGGAAACCGATGAGAGGAGTGGTGAGAAACAGTAGCCTGTTTTGAATGAAAACCCAGTAGAGAAGGAAGCGTGAGCTACACGACGCACGCGCACAGTGCTTACCCATGTACTGCATGTGTTGTCAAAAGGGCTCAGGGTTGCCGTTCGATCTGGAGCATCCAACGGTGCACACGTACAATCCGTGGGGTTTGGGTTCTGGCCAGTCAGAACGCAGGACTCAGATCACGCGCGCAGCGGGGGGGGGGGATATCATACGAAAACCAACATTCGGTGGAAACCGGTGAAAACCACGAGAAAAAGATGTTTTTAAGTTTCAAGAAATGTGGGATGTTAAGACGATGATGTTTTATTGGCACACAAAATTTCAAGTTGAAACACATTAAGAGATGTGAGCTATGAAAAAGACAAAATGAGTGTTGAATAGTGCCGAATAGTAATGTCACTATTCAGGGCGGAATTTTTCTTTTTCATAGCTCACATCTCGTAATTTTTTCAACTTGAAATTTTGTGTCGCAATAAAACATCACCTTCTTAACAGCCCACAATTTTTCAGATTTTTATGAAACTTTAAATATGGTTTCCATGAAGTTTTCATTGAATATCGGCTTTCGTGAGTGAACCGTGTGCTATTTGAAAACATTTCGTGAGAAGAATCTCAGTTTTTAAATCCCTGTAAATAAAAAACAAAGCTGAAAATCGTGAAACCTACCATGGTGTCACGACATCGCACTTATATGTCGAGGATTTTTTTTCGTCCATTGTGGAGCAAGTTTTACTACAAGCCTCTTACAAACTGGAGCTTCTCTCAAAGAAGCCTCGTGGTTCCGATAGGGAAACGTGTCCCCCTTGTGGGCGAAACGTAATCACTGCCTCTTTTCACCTTGTATTTTCTTCTACGGGCAACATGGAACGACAGGATATCCGTGTTGAAATTTAAACTTATTCAGGGTTCGTTTGGCCTTTTTATACACTAATTGAGTTTCCTAGGCATTTAATGTCCATAATTCAAATCTGAACTACAAATACATGCTCCAGTTCACCAAAATGGCTAGAAAAATTATACATGTGTCCTTGGGTGCATGTTTAGGTCCCATGCCAGGAATGGGAACGAATTACAACCGTACTGGTGTCATGGCTCGTACTCAAACATTTCGAATCTCGGTTTTTAAGTCCCCATAAATCCTAAACTCACCAGAAAGTCATCAAAGGTGGCATGGTGTCACGTCATGGCACATATATGTCGTGGTAAAAACATTGTCCAATTTGGGCCAAGCTTTATTACAAACCTCTTACAAAAACTGGAGCTTCTCTCAAAGAAGCCTCGTGGTTCTGATAGGGAAACGTGTTCCCCTTGTGGGCGAAACGTAATCACTGCCTCTTTTCGCCTTGTATTTTCTTCCACGGGCAACATGGAACCACAGGATATCCGTGCTGAAATTTAAACTTATTCAGGGTTCGTTTGGCCTTTTTATACACTAATTGAGTTTCCTAGGCATTTAATGTCCATAATTCAAATCTGAACTACAAATACATGCTCCAGTTCACCAAAATGGCTAGAAAAATTATACATGTGTCCTTGGGTGCATGTTTAGGTCTCATGCCAGGAATGGGAACGAATTACGACCGTACCGGTGTCCTGGCTCTTCCTCAAACATTTCAAATCTCGGTTTTTAAGTCCCCATAAATCCTAAACTCACTAGAAAGTCATCAAAGGTGACAAGGTGTCATGTCATGGCACATATATGTCATGGTAAAAACATTGCCAATTTGGGCCAAGCTTTATTACAAACCTCTTACAAACCGGTGCCCGTCGCAAGAAGCATCGTGGTTTCGATAGGGAAACGTGTCCCCTTGTGGGCCAAAAAATAATCACTCCCTCTTCTAGCCTCGTATTTTCTTCTACACGCGACACGGAACAACTGGAGATTCGGGCTGAACTTTGAAATTATTCAGGGTTCGTTTGACCTTTTTATTCATTAATTGAGTTTTCTAGGCATTTAATGTCCATCATTCGAATCCGAACTACAAATACATGCTCCAATGAACCAAAATGGCTAGAAAAAACGTACATGTTTCCTTGGGGTGCATGTTTAGGTCCCATGGAATGAATGGGAACGAATTCAACCGTCTCGCCGTCCTGGCCACAAACATTGCGAATCTCAGTTTTTAAATGTCTGTAAATCCAAAACTCACCAGGAAATCATAAACTTGGTATGGTGTCACTATATGGTATATATAATTGTCCAATTTCGGCAAAGCTATATTACAAGCCTTTTACAAACCGAAGCCTGTCACAACCCTCGTGGTTCCAGTAGGGAAACATGCCCCTCTTGTGGGCGAAACGATAATCGATGCCTCTTCTCGCCTTGAACTTTGTTTTCTATAGGCAACATAGAATAACAGGAGTGTCGAGCTTAAATTTGAAAGTGTTCAGGGTTCATTTGTCCATTGTATATATATATATATATTACTAATTACAAAGTTTTCTATGCATTTAATGTAGTCCATAATTCAAATTTGAACTACAGCCACATGCTCCAATGAAGCAAAATGGTTGGGAAATCATACATGTGTTATTGGGTGCATGTTTAGGTCTTGTTTAAGGAATGAGAATGAATTTCAAACTTGTCGTCGTCGTGAAACAATGAGAAACTCGGTTTTTAAATCCCAAATAAAAAAGTCGCCCAAAAAACATGAAACTTGACATGGTTTCATGACATGCCACATATATGCCATGGTAAGAAAAATCGTCCAATTTGAGAAGAGGCACACACATTAGTAGCCAACGAAGTCCTTTTTGAAAAAAAGCTGACACGTTAATATCGCAAACGGTTGTATTATATTTGCCGTGTCGAAATTTAACCATAATCGATGGTGTGCGTGCATCTATTTGATTAGACGGGACAAACGCAAGAAGTCCGCCGTGGAGCTTCGACGGGACGCGTGCGAGCAGTCCGCCGCACAGGCTTGACGAGACGCGTGCATCATGTCCACCTCGCAGGCTTGATGGGACACGTGCGAGCAGCAAGGCCACCCATGCTCACCAGGAAGCGAGCTCTTTGACCTCCATGCACCAGCCGCCACCTGCCTCGCTCACAACTTCTCCATTAATGGGTTAATTAAAGCACCTGGACGGAGGGTGTTTTCTTGTGATCTCGTGGCAGCATTTGCTTTGTTCATGTTTTCAACTAGTATTCCGCCCTAATTTAAATTGCCTCATAGGGCAACGAATAGTACAACCACAAAAAAATGGCAATGGATAATACGACGACAAATTCACAATGGTGCACATAGTAATTGTCTTACATATTTTGGATAATTTAAAATGCCACATGCGGCAACGCCCGGAAGACTCGGGGGCAAGAGAAGAAGGAAATTGTAGACAATGATCTGGATCGCTACTGTCTCTACTCGTCGAATCCTCCCGCTCCTTCTTAAATTCCTCGCGATTTTACTTGAAAGCAGCCACAGATTCCTCCACCTCCTGCTCGCACTCGATCCGGAGCTTCCTCAAGCCACCCATCAGTTCCTCGATGACCGCTTTCAGCGTCATCTCCGAGGCACTGCTCTGCTCATCCAACATCTTCCATCTGGCCTCCTCCTCCTTCTCGGCGACCAACTTGAGGAGCTTCGCATTATCATCCATGAGTTGCTCGATGAGGCCAGTCGCCTTGTCAACCGAGGCATCGCTGATCTTGAGTAGCTTCATCAAGCCGTTGACCAACTCCTACTGTGTAGTGACGCCAACGAGAATGTCGTCGTTGTCGACGAAGGACTTCAGAAACGCCGGCTTGTCACGATGGCCGATGCTGCGAATACGCTTGTGAGAGCCCTCGCATTCCCGTGAGAGCTCATTCAAAGGCTCCACGGTGCACCCGGACATCTCTGCTGTGGTTGCGGCTTCGCGACGAGACATCTCTAGTGCTTCCGCGGCCTTGGTCTTTGCTGCTTGGTTACATGTCCACCCTAAACTACTCCTACCGGTCATATCAGAATGACTTGACAGAGAAAACCAGTTTTGTGGGTGATGAGGAGAGTAACTGTGAAGTAATTTTCAAGTGGGTAGTTTTTATAGCCCGGTGCTTGTGAACACTGTCAGTGTCAAAACCGGCGGATATCGGGTAGGGGGTCCCAAACTATGCATCTAAGGTCGATGGTAACAGAAGACAGGGACACGATGTTTACCCAGGTTCGGGCCCTCTCTATGGAGGTAATACCCTACTTCCTGCTCGATTGTTCTTGATGATATGAGTATTACAAGAGTAGATCTACCATGCGATCAGAGAGGCTAAACCCTAGAAGCTAGCCTATGGTATGATTGTATATTGTCCAACGGACTAAAACCCTCCGGTTTATATAGACATCGGAGGAGGCTAGGGTTACACAAGGTCGGTTACAAAGGAGGAGATATCCATATCCGTATTGCCTATCTTGCCTTCCATGCCAAGTAGAGTCCCATCCGGACACGGGACGAAGTCTTCAATCTCGTATCTTCACAGTCCAACGGTCCGACCAAAGGATATAGTTCGGCTGTCCGGAGACCCCCTAATCCAAGACTCCCTCAGTAGCCCCTGAACCAGGCTTCAATGATGATGAGTCCGGCGTGCAGTGTTGTCTTCGGCATTGCAAGGCGGGTTCCTCCCCCGAATACACCATGGAAGAGTTTGAATACAAGGATAGTGTCCGACCCTGCAAAATAATTCTCACACACCACTGTAGAGAGAATAATATTTCCACAAATGTAACCTGCTGACACGTTTTGATAGCATGACATCACGCCACGGCCCGGTCATTATTTGAACCATTTTTCTTTAACCAGCCCCGCACATAACGCAAGGCGGTTTCTTGACACGTCTTGTCAAAGCAGAGATTGGGTTCCCCTTATCACGGGATTCTCATCAATACAAATGTGGGTAACCCAACCGTGCCTATTGGTATGACTCCTAGATCTTAGGTAAGTCTCAAACGGCCATGAGGGGGACGCCTGATACTCACCCTCTTTATAAAGAGACATGGCCTTTTCTTTTTCCCCTCCCACGCTCAATCGAATCCTTCCCCCGCCTCGAGTTCTAACACCCAAAAGCTCAGGTCAGGCGCTTCACACCTTCAATCATGTCCGGATCTAGCCTTCAAGGCCAGTGGATGCCTTCCTCCATCACAGAGGAGGACATCAAGAAGTTGATGGAGGCCAGATATCTGACCGCCGAAATTTTGCATAGGCTGCCCTCCCGAGGGCAGGTCGTCCCTACTCCCGAACCCAACGAGAGCGTCGTGTTCGTCTCCCACTTCCTCCGAGGACTAGGCCTCGCTCTGGATCCCTTTGTTAGGGGTCTTATGTTCTATTACGGGCTAAATTTTCACGATTTGGCCCCGGATTCCATTCTTCACATCTCGTCATTTATTGTTGTATGTGAGGCCTTACTCCGCATTACCCCTCACTTCGGGCTGTGGCTCAAGACCTTCGATGTGAAGCCGAAGACAGTCGAGGGGCAGTACGCAGCGTGCGGAGGTGCTTTAATAAGCAAAATTGCTGACGCTCCATGGCCAAAGGGTTCCTTTCCAGAGGTGTCCGGATTGTGGCAGTGGGAGTGGTTTTATATCACAGCTCCCCGAAGTGCCAAATGGGTAGCTGCCCCCACCTTTTGCTCGGGCCCCCCACCACAACTGATGTCATGGATCAGCAGGGGGCTGAGCTGGGGTCTAGCCAAGGACATGCCAATACTGTAGAGCCGTATCCGAGATCTCTTCAAGGGAGATTTCAGTCTGGTTATGGTAATGCAAGTTATGCTGGTTCGTCGAGTCCAGCCTTGCAAACGCCCACCCCTCCATATGTGGGAATTCAACCCGAAAGGACCACGCGCTATTCAGCATTTCCTCGGCATGACGCATGAGGAGATGTAGAAATCGTTCTTCGGACCCCGAATAGAGTGTCCGGACACCATCGAGGACGTGGGCCTAAGCTACAACCGCCCCGCTGCCCAAGTAAGTAATCCCATGGCCGAACACACTGTCCTTTTATTTATCATGACATCATTCTGAAGAATCGCTCTTTGACCAGGATTGGATAACAAAGGTGAAGTTGCTCCGGTGTTCAGCTCCCCTTCCTGAGGGTTTGGACAATCCGGTGCTGGAAAAGATGCTCGAGCCGGCACCTTGTATAGTGCCCTCAAAGGAAGGTGAAGGGGGAATAAAGAGGGAGAAAGCGGGCCTCCATCGCTATATATTCCAATCGAGGGAATGAGTGCCTTCGCGAGGGAGGATAACCAAGGGGAAGAATCTGACATTCTCTCTCCCCGGGGAAGGAAGAGGACTGCCTCTGAAGATCCGGAAACTAAGGTTTCCAAACGGGAGAAGAAATCTCCGCCAGAGGGTCCTGCCTTGGAGGGTATTCTGGCCGCACAATGTCCACGCGGGGATCAGCCCTCTACCGAGCTGTAAGTAATCAAGAAGTACTTAACAGTGAAGATATCCTATCTTACTTCCGAAGACAATAATCGATGCTTATAAGTTGTACTTCGGATCATAGCCCTTCTCGACAGAGTTCATCTTCGGGGGATCTTCTTCCAGAGATGATGGAGAGCGAAACGCCTCCCCCGGACTCCCCAACTCAAGAAGTGGGCGACCTTGAAGTGTCGTCACGAAGGGTATCTCCGGATCCACTAGGGCCAGAGGATAACCCTTTGGCTGCCCGGCATCCCCAATATCTGGCTCCTGAGGGGAGCGACAGCAAGGGTCTGTACAGTGTGCGGTCGGACGCGCTGAAGGATCTTCTGGGGCAAGCTATCGTCTCAGAAGCGCATCGTACGCTAATGGGTACGGTAATTGAAAGGATTTCATCCGCTGAAAGCGGTTTACATGAAGCTTTTATGAGTCTGCTAAAAGGCTTCGAGGTACGTGAAACAATATATGCCTTTAACAGTACCGCATACGTTAGGTATGCCCTTGCAGATAGTAGCCCCTGAGACTCTGGTTGTCGTTGGGAACGACGGCAAACAGAGGATCATAGTCCCAGGTAATAACCAAATCGCCTTTATGTGCAGGTGGTTGAAGCTCCGGTTGCTAGCCGGACTGATGGGTTTGCCAAATTAAGGCGGCAACTGGATGCGGCAGATGCCGACATCGTGCTTGTCAACAGGCGGCTTGACGAGGCACAAGGTGAGTGATTTTTCTAGTGATCGTCACATAATAAGAACAACATGATGCCAGTATCTTTGATATGTTATGACTGCAGATGAAGCTGCCACTGTGGAGACCCTTCGGGCGGAGCTTGCCCGAGCCAAGGAGCAAGCAAGGAGTAGCAATGCGGCCGCCTTACAGGCGGCCGAAGAGTTAAGGGCCGAACAGGCCGCGCATTGCGAGAGCAAGGAAGAATTAGCCAAGATGGTTGTAGAGTTAAAAGATGCAGCTGACCATTACCGGCTTCTTGAAGAAGAAAACCAGGCGAAGGCAACGGACCTGGAGAAGGCCCGGGTGGCTGCCAAGGAAGCCCGCTCCAAAACTAGAGCGACGAAGGAGGAGCTGAATCAAGCTGCGGATATCGTGTCTGGGAAGCCCTTCTTGTTGCGGACTAAGTTCAGGGATCCGAAGTATGCTCCTCTGGACCGGCTACGGAGTTCTGCGGATGCGTACATGGATTTGGCTGCAAGTGATGCTGATGTAGCCGAGTACTTCAAGGATCAGAAAGGTCCCGAAGTGGAAAAGCTATTCTGCTCATAGTTTCACGCTCCAGTCCGTCCGCTGTTGCTGAATGAGCGATTGACCGGTTGGGCCGAGCTCCATAGGTTGTCCGGACATGCCATGAGGTCCGTTGTGGATCACCTATGGCCGGGAGGGCCAAGGCCGAATAACTACTTTATCTTAGTGCAACAATTCCTTGACGTCGTGCCATGCATCGATGCTATAAAGAGATCGGCGTGCATAGAAGGTGCGCGGATGGCCCTTTCCCGTGTCAAAACATACTGGGCGGAGATGGAGACCAGCACTGTTGCGGCACAGGGTTCGGCCATAGGCCGAGTGGCTGCCGAGCACTACTTTGAAGAAGTCCTTGAAGGCGCTCATTCGATAGAAGCTCAGTGCTCGAAGAATATTATTTTCCAGTGACATATAGTCACAATGTACAAACAATGTTTTTCTGAATTAATCAAGGTTGTATTTACACTTTTGCCCGAAAGTACTATGATGCCTCCTGTGCGGCCATTTATGTATATATGTATATAACCTGAAAGTTTGCAGTCGTCGGCTTCCGCCCCCACGCATATAATGCGGGGGTGTTTGCAAAATATGCATATCCACACTTGATCCAATGTCTTGGTCCGTTAAGGAGGTGATAGCGTAGCGAACGAGGCAATCAGACTATATTGCTTTAACACTTTCACTTAGCCATAGGAGTCTGACAGTGGGGCTACTATATAGCCCTTGGTACTTCTACGCTCGTCCGAATACGGTGCGCGTATGTACATGACCGGGAAACGGCCCTTCATTAATGCGGAGGAATCCCAAAGATTCCAATTAGTCATCGGTGGTTGATCAGTTTTCGGCTTTCTCTACTAAGGTGCTCATCCGGATGAACCAGGGCACAATCGCAGTAGTTCTCCCGGTGCTACCTTAGCCGATATAACGGAACGTAAGGTACCAAAACGTGAGAGCCGGGCAAACCCAACATTTGACCAAAGACATGATTCGGAGCTGATGCATATAGGGCCAAACTTGCGACACCGAACACTCCCTAAGGTTTTTGATCTTTATAACATACACCGGGCTAAACAATGCCCTTTATAAGAAACCCCATGTGTCCGGGTACGTGCAAAATCCTGGAGTGGCCACATGCCAATAACGCCGGCATCCTTTTCGGTTGTGTGGAGTATCCAGAGGATGTGAGCAACAAGAGACAGTAAGAAAGGTTTACGCAGGGCCTTAATCAAAAAAGAAACCTTTGGGCGGGTCCCTGCCGCACGTCTGCGCTTGTGTCTCCGTTGTGCCGTGTCCTGGACGGGTGTAGCATGATTGTAAACTGCAAAAAGAAAGAACTTAGGTGAAAGTTGCCATGCCAAAAAGAAGAATGAGTTATCAGAATTCCAGAGAAGCCTAGTTGAGCTGGGCTGGCCCTGATTACACGCGGGAAGCCCCTGGTATCGTGTTATGAGGGTTCGAAAACCAATCTCATGCATGTATGATGGAACGCCGGACTCGTCTAACCGTGTCCGTGGTCTTGATGACCTACCATTTTTTCTGGTTGGTGAGGCCGTCTAGTGTGCGGCTGTTAGAGCCGCCGCATCCTCTTTCGTATGTGAAGAACGGTTGGTATTTCCACTAACTGTAATGACGCCGTGTGGACCGGGCATCTTGAGCTTGAGAAAAGCATAATGCGTTATTGCGTTAAAACGAGCGAAAGCCACTCTTCCGAGTAGTGGTTGAAAATCACTTCAGAATGGAGCGATGTGAAAAGTTAACGTTTCACTTTGGAAGTTATCGGGAGAACCGAATGCCACCTCTAGTAGTAGAGAGCCCGTGCAGTGGGCCTCATGGCCTGGTATTACTCCCTTGATGGTAGTATTATTGTGGCTTACTTGTGTCGGGTCTATCCCCATTTTGCGGACTGTGTCCTGATATATCAGATTGAGATCACTGCCGCCGTCCATGAGGACCCTTGTGAAATGGTACCCATTTATTATTGGGTCTAACACCAAGGCCGTCAGTCTTTCGTGCCGGATATGTGTATCGTGATCCCTACGATCAAAAGTGATCAGGCAGGCCAACCAGGGGTTGGACCTAGGGGTGACGGGCTCTATGGCACGTGTGCATCGGAGTGTGTGATTGCTTCTTCTCCATGTCACATGGATCACATTTACTGTTTTAACCTCCCGTGGGAACTTTTTCTATCCTCCGGCGATTTGCTGGTGAGGTTCACCCTCCTCTTCTCTTGGCGTCTCTTCCCCTTTGTGTTCGGCATTTAGCTTACCGGCCTGCTTGAAGACCCAACATTCTCTGTGGGTATGATTTGCAGGTTTGTCTGGGGTGCCGTGAATCTGATAGAGCTTGTCAAGAATTTTGTTTAGGCCAGACTGTCCTTCTCTGCTGTCTTTGAAAGGCTTTTTCCGCTGGCCTGGTCGGGAGCCCCTGAATCCGGCATTTACTGCCGTGTTATCTGGGCTACCTTCTTTAGTTCGACGCTTGTTTTTGTTGCGTCATGGTTTACCATTGCCATCCCTGACTTTGGATGTGCTTGGTTCGCTGGTGCTGCTACAGGCCAACCAGGTGTCCTCACCCGCACAAAAGCGGGGCATGAGGCTTGTTAGGGCTGCCATTGTTCTCGGTTTTTCTTGACCGAGGTGTCAGGCAAGCCATTCATCTCGGACGCTGTGTTTGAAAGCTGCTAAGGCTTCGGCGTTCGGACAATCGACAATTTGGTTCTTCTTGGTGAGGAACCTATTCCAAAGCTTTTGGGCGGACTCTCTAGATTGTTGGATTATATGACTTAAATCGTCTGCATCCGGAGGTCGGACATAAGTCCCTCAAAAATTGGCCCGAAAAGCGTCCTCGAGCTCCTCCCAACTTCCAATTGAGTTTTCACGGAGGCTTTTCAGCCAGTGCCTAGCTGGCCCTTTAAGCTTGTGGGGCAAGTATTTAATGGCATGGAGATCGTCTCCACGAGCCATATGGATGTGGAGGATGAAGTCCTCTATCCAGACTCTAGGGTCTGTGGTTCCGTCGTACGCCTCTATGTTCACCGGTTTGAATCCCTCTGGGAATTCGTGATCCAGCACCTCATCAGTGAAACATAGTGGGTGTGAGGCACCCGTGTATTGGGATGCGCCATAGTGTTCAGACGGTTGTAGTGTTCGATATTGGCTGTGTATCGTAGCGCGCTTCCTAGATCCATGGATAGATCTGGTCGCGCCGGATTTTTGACGCAAGTTCTCACGTAGAACGTGTGTTGACTTATGCATGACTTTGTTAGCCGCTCTATCGCGTTCACAGGGTGGTGGATCCGGCTGGTTAGACGTATCACTTTTCGGCTGCGTGGGCTCTAAGGCCTCATCGTTGAATTCCGGTAATAGCTTGCACTTTGGATAGCTATTTGGATGGTAACTTCTACCATATTTTTTTACTTTTTTCCATTTGCTGTTGAGCGTATCTTGTGCGACCTTGAGCCTTTGCTTCTGTTTCTTCAGGCTTCTCGCTGTGGTAGTAAGCCCTCTGCGGAGGTTCTCTTGCTCCAAGTGTGTTTCCGGGATGGTGGGTGCATCTTCGTCCGGACTGTTTTCTTCCCTAGACAGGGATTGATGAGGCTTATCTTCGGCGTCATCGTGTTCGGACGTCGGATCCGTACTATGTTTGTATTTTGCATCTTGATCATTTTATGCCACCGGAGTGGTGCAGTTGTCGTCTCTTCCAGAGTCATGTGGACTATTATTATCGTTGTTCTTGCTATGGCGGGACTTAGAGCGGCGCCGCTAACGTCGACGCTAGGGTTGCTTCTTGGAGGTGTCATCCTTCGCTGTCTCATCGCCATTGGCTTCTTTGGGGGTTTCCACCATGTATATGTCATGTGATGAAGTAGCTTCCAGCGCCCTGTGGGCGGTGGTTCCGGTTCGTCTCCTGCATCGTCGTCCATACCGTCAATGACTTTGGAGTTGAAGTGGAGCATGTCGGTTAAGTCCTCGATAGTGGCTACTAAGTGAGTGGTGGGTGGGCAGCGAATTTCTTCGTCGTCCGCATCCCATTCTATCCGGACATAGTTCGGCCAGGGTTCTCCTGACATAGCACATCTTCGAAAGGTGAGTGCGGAAAGATATCCACGGAGGTGAACTCCATGATCGGTGCCCCGTCGGTTTCAATAGGCACAGATGTAGGTGGCTCGGAGTCTGTGGCCGGGGATAAATCCAGTGGTTCGGCGACACGGCTCTCGTATGGGGTGAAGTTAGTATCCGGCTCTATCGCCACTGAGAGTGCAGCCTCCATGGCGGGGTCCATCCCTCCGCTCTCGGATGGTGCAACTTGCTCCGGATCGATGGACGGAGTAGCTGCGGATGTGATCTCCCAAATACTGTCCGACGGCAGAGTTACGTTATGCTCTCTAAGACTGCATGATGCGTCCGACATGGGCTCGAATCTGTCGAAGATCAAGTCTCCGCGGATGTCGGCCGTGTAGTTCAAGTTTCCAAATCTGACCTGATGGCCAGGGGCATAGCTCTCAATCTACTCCAGATGGCCAAGCGAATTGGCCTGCAGTGCAAAGCCGCCGAATATGAAGATCTGTCTGGGGAGGAAAGCTCACCCTGGACCGCATCGCTAGCGATGATCGAAGGAGCCATCAAACCTTATGGTGACGACATAGTGGAACTCTCGATGAAAGCACCAATGTTGGTGTCAAAACCGGCGGATCTCGGGTAGGGGGTCCCGAACTGTGCGTCTAAGGTCGATGGTAACAGGAGACAGGGGACACGATGTTTACCCAGGTTCGGACCCTCTCTATGGAGGTAATACCCTACTTCGTGCTTGATTGTTCTTGATGATATGAGTATTACAAGAGTAGATCTACCACGAGATCAGAGAGGCTAAACCCTAGAAGCTAGCCTATGGTATGATTGTATATTGTCCTATGGACTAGAACCCTCCGGTTTATATAGACACCGAAGGAGGCTAGGGTTACACAAGGTCGGTTACAAAGGGTGAGATATCCATACATGTATTGCCTATCTTGCCTTCCACGCCAAGTAGAGTCCCATCCGGACACGGGACGAAGTCTTCAATCTTGTATCTTCACAGTCCAACAGTCCGGCCAAAGGATATAGTCCGGCTGTCCGGAGACCCCTGAATCCAGGACTCCCTCAAACACATATTAGTTTCAGAGGTGTGAACAGATTTGCAATTACTTATTGTGTTGTAATCAACAATGTGACGAGAAACAAGGTCAAAATTTATTGATGGAAGAAGGTTTACCACGTGGTTGCTCGTCGTTGAAGCGGCCGCGGCGCGCTCTGCTCTAGCATCCCTGCGCACGCTCTGCTCGCCGTTGATGCAAAGTTACAATGGCAACTATTAATAATTCTTAATAATTGTCTTACATATTCAGGATAATTTAAAATGCTAAATGTGGCAAGGCCCAAAATACCCACAACCTACATATGCATACAATTATAATAAAATATAAGCTAAAAGGCTGAGCTGGCGGCCTTCCGACAATGGTCTTCCCGGACTCCATGATCAGCATAGCACCCTTGCGGCCGTTCACTCCGAGTGTCCCAACCCACCTCTGCCTACGGAGCTGCTGGCGCTGATGGGAGGCTCTTGGGGCTGCTGGACCTCTTCTAGAAGAGCTTGACAGCGTGCAATCGCGTGCATGAAAACTCCACGAAATCGCTCCATTTCCATGTCTCTGGCCTGGTAGCAAATTTCATCGATCACCTGCATCCTCAAGATATCACGTTGGCGATGTTCTACTTCGTCGGGGATGTCACCTCCGCCAAGGATGCACTCTATCATGGCCACCACATCATCGGGATTGAGGTTGACACGGCCGCCGTGGGCAATGATGAAGCCACAGGCTGCCTTTGTCTTGACTAAATCGCAAAGGTCCTGTGCCCATTCCTTGCGGGGCATCAGGCTCTCGATGAGCATTGGTGACGGTGGTTCTTCGGGTGTGTCATCGATCATGCCACCGAGAAGCTCTGGATCTTTTGCACGGTGGATGGCAAACTGCTCATCACACCTCCTCTGCAATATGTCGACTGTGCTCCCAAGGACTGTGACACCGATATCGCTGCCGATGGGCCATGGTGCCTACATCGGCCGATGAAGCTCTTGCTCCCTGACCTGCTCCGGCTCATTCTCCTCGCCGAAGATGTAACGCAGGTAGGTGTCAACATCAAAACTTTGGTTGTTGCCTGGCATGCTTGGAATAACAAAGGGTAGATGGGTGAGGACTAGATCTTCGCAGAGTGTCGTGGCGGTGCGTTGCCGCCTGGGTTATATGCAGTAAGCCGTTAGCTGGTGGTGGGAAACTGGTGAGGGAATAGGCGTGGATTTTACAATTCACCCATGTGGAGCGCGAGAAGCATTCGCTGGAGCGCGGGAAGACTAAGTGGAGCACACACACAACCCGAATACCATAGCCGGTGCCACGTGTTATTTATCACACAAGTGTTAACATAAGGAAATGCATGTGTAACTTACAAATCATCACACACGAGTACTCGCAGACACATCATGTGCGATACTCCTAGCCACCGCAAGCAACTAGTTTGCATTTTTCAATGTTTTTTGTACACACAGAATCGCACACGAACTAACTGTATTAACCGTCCGTGTTGTAAATTCTCATCACAAACAGTTCATCCGAGTCGGCTGTTTGCCACATATCACATCTTGTTAAGTTGAACCGTTTCCATTGCGTTCGCTAATCGAAAACAGTTCGTCCGAGTGAACTGTATGCCCTATATCACACACACCTTGATGTGGCTAACCGTTTATGTTGCACTCCCTAATAGCAAACGGTTCATTGGAGCGAAATGTATGCCGTATATCGCACACACATTGATATAGCTGCCCGTTTCTGTTGTTCTGCCTCATCTCAAACAGTTCAAATGGGTTAACCGTGTGGCCTGAATCGAACACGCAACTAAAATCTGAACAATATTTGATGCATCCTCCATCGCAAACATTTTGCACCTTTTTGACGGTTTTCATACACCACCGTTTGCGATTACTACATCACACACAATTTCTCGAAGGGTCTCTGATCGTAGTGTCGCGTTAGCAGCATCCTGCAGTAGTGTGTATTTGACATGAAGAAAGCGTTGGCAATAAAACTGAACGATCAACATGCTAAGATAACGGATGGGTCTTGTCCATCACATCATTCTCCTAATGATGTGATCCCGTTCATCAAGTGATAACACATGTCTATGGTTAGGAAACTTAACCATCTTTGATTAACGAGCTAGTCTAGTAGAGGCTTACTAGGGACACGGTGTTTTGTCTATGTATCCACACATGTATCAAGTTTCCGGTTAATACAATTCTAGCATAAATAATAAACATTTATCATGATATAAGGAAATATAGAAAAACAACTTTATTATTGCCTCTAGGGCATATTTCCTTCAGCACGCAAGTCCCCAATATATGCACCTACACAAACAATCAAACACTTTCACCCAACACGAAAAAGGGGTTGTCAATCCCTTCATTGTCACTTGCAAAGGTGAGATCTGATAGAGATAGATATAAAAGATTACTAAAATGTAAAAGTAAATAAATTGCAGCAAGGTATTTTTGGTATATAGATCTGAAAATATATGAAGGAAAATAGACCCGGGGGCCATACGTTTCACTAGAAGCTTCTCTCTTGAAGACAAATAATACGCTGGGCGAACAAATTACTGTCAAGCAATTGATAGAAAAGAGCAAAGTTATGCCGATATCCAAGGCAATGATTATGAATATAGGCATCACGTGCGTGTCAAGTAGACCGAAATGATTCTGCATCTACTACTATTAGTCCACACATCGACCGCTATCCAGCATGCGTCTAGAGTATTAAGTTCATAAAGAATGAAGTAACGCCTTAAGTAAGATGACATGATGTAGAGGGATAAACTCAAGCAATATGATGAAAACCCCATCTTTTTACCATTGATGACAACAATATAAATACGTGCCTCGCTACCCCTACTTTGTCACTGGGTGAGGACACCGCAAGATTGAACCCAAAACTAAGAACCTGTCCCATTCCAAGAAAAACCAATCTAGTTGGCCAAACCAAACTGATAATTTGAAGAGAAATACAAAGATATTAAATCATGCATATAAGAATTAAGAGAATATTCAAATAATATTCATAGATAAGCTGATCATCAATCCACAATTCACCGATCTCGACAAACACACCGCAAAAGAAGATTACACCGGATAGATATCCAAGAACATCGAGGAGAACATTGTATTGTTAATCAAAGAGAGAGAAGAAGCCATCTAGCTACTAGCTATGGACTGATAGCGGCTTGAAGCTACGTTGGTATTTGCCCAAAGAGGAAGGGATGATGCAGCACAACAACGGTAGGTATTTCCCTCAGTGATGAAACCAAGGTTATCAAACCAGTAGGAGAACCAAGCAACAACACGTAATCAACACCCGCACACAAATAACAAATACTCGCAACCCGACATATTAAAGGGGTTGTCAATCCCTTTCGGGTAACAACGCTAGAAATTGGCAAATGAACGTGAATAAATGGTAGTAGATTGATAGATCGAACACCAAATAAAATAAATAAGAATAAATTGCAACAAGGTATTTTTATATTTTTGGTTTAATAGATCTGTAAATAAAAGTCAAATAAAATAGATCGCAAAGGCAAATAATATGAGAAGGAGACCCGGGGGCCGTAGGTTTCACTAGTGGCTTCTCTCGAGAAAAATATCAAACGGTGGGTAAACGAATTACTGTTGGGCAATTGATAGAACTTCAAATAATCATGACGATATCCAGACAATGATCATTATATAGGCATCACGTCCAACATTAGTAGTCCGACTCCTTCCTGCATCTACTACTATTACTCCACACATCGACCGCTATCCAGCATGCATCTAGTCTATTAAGTTCATGGAGAAACAGAGTAATGCAATAAGAACAATGACATGATGTAGACAAGATCTATTTATGTAGAAATATACCCCATTGTTTTATCCCTAGTAGCAATGATACATACGTAAGATCGAACCCACTACAAAGCACCTCTTCCCATTGCAAGATAAATAGATCAAGTTGGCCAAACAAAACCCAAATATCAGAGAAGAAATACGAGGCTATAAGCAATCATGCATATAAGAGATCAAAGAAACTCAAATAACTTTCATGGATAAAAAGAGGTAGATCTGATCATAAACTCAAAGTTCATCGGATCCCAACAAACACACCGCAAAAGAGTTAGATCATATGGATCTCCAAGAGACCATTGTATTGAGAATCAAACGAGAGAGAGGAATCCATCTAGCTACTAACTACAAACCCGAAGGTCCACAAAGAACTACTCATGTATCATCAGAGAGGCACCAATGGAAGTGGTGAACCCCTCCGTGATGGCATCTAGATCGTATCTAGTGGTTCTAGACTCTACGATGGTTGGAATTGATTTTCGTCGAATCCCCTAGGGTTTTTGGAATATTGGGGTATTTATAGAGCAAAAAGGCGGTGCGGGAGGCCACTGAGGTGGGCACAACCCACATGGGCGCGCCCCCCTCGGGGCACCCCCAAGTGCTTCTCCGGCCCATTAGATGTGTTCTGGTCCATAGAAATTCCACAAAAAGTTTCACTGCGTTTGGACTCCGTTTGGTATTGATAATCTACGATGTAAAAAACATGCAAAAACAGGAACTGGCACTTGGCACTATGTCAATAGGTTATGTAACATCTCAATTTTCAATTTGGATGCTATTTAGATCATTCATATGCATTCATCATTTGAGCATCTTTGGAATTCATTTTATTTGAATTTTGATCCTAGAAACCTTAAGCAACTCAAGGACCAAATGAGAGAGTTGGAGGTTTTCATTTCGAATTTTTAAAATTGGCAAATTGGATCAAAGAGTTTTATTCAAAATATTTTTCCATAATTTCTAATAAATAAAATAATGAGAGAAGATAATATGAATTCTTAAAAATCAGTAAAGAAATGTTGGAAATTTATTTTTGAATAAATATATATTTTATTTGATTTTATTTTCGTGTTTAATTATTTTATTAATGCTAAAAAGTTTATTTTACTTTTAGGCATTTAGGTCTAGAAAAATGTTCACATTAGTCCAAATATTAGGTGGGAATTATGTGAATTTTTCTGGAATTTTTAAAAATATTTTTATTAGGTTCCTCCTATTTTTTGTATTTTCGGAAAATGTTTTAAAAAAAACCCGATCGATTTTATTTAACGAACGTTCATTCGTTTAGGATCTATAGTGAACAGATGCGTAAGAATAGTTTCTGTAGCACACGTTCGTCCGATAGATTATTCTTTTTCTGTTTATTTTTGGCCAGGGACCCGTTCGTAATTATTTTCTTTACAGATTAGTCCCTGTTCTTCAAACGATCACAACTTTTTGCTCATTTGTCTAAATCCAATGAAACCAATGCCAAATTATTCATCTTGATCCCCTCTATCCAGATAACCAACTTAAACATATTTTTGAAAGTTTAAAATTTGGTTTCAAACATATTTGAATTGGAACTTCTTTTCATCGCAACTTGAGTTTCGTAAGTCCAATTTAGTTGATTCTTTTTGCAAATCGAAGTTCTTGACCTAAACTTTCTGTTAAGGTCTTTTCTTTGGTTTTCTTTGCATCTTCATTGCTTGAGTGCCGATGTATGCTATTGTTTGTTTACGATAGATTTTCCGGAGTGCTAAGCTTGCTACTACGAACCTCTAGGGTTTTCCGATCGTGAGCAAGGCAAGTTACACTTTGATCACACCCTTTTATTACGTAGTTTTATGCATTAGATACACCTAAAACATTGCATGAGTAGGATTGGTAACATGCGGTTATTGCTATGTAGTTGATGAGGTAGGAACATAATACCTTTGATCACCCCGGGAATATACGTTTTGCTCATATTACTTAGCCATGCTCGTAGACGGGGATTGGTATGTGAGAATCATGCAAGTTGTGAGAGATATTAACTAAGGGAAAACTAAAGGTGGCTATTTTAATACACATCTGGGTGGATTGGTTGTGGGCACCTGGGGAATCCAGTGTTGTCCTAGGAGATCCCGGGGTATCCGTGTGATCATCCTATGGAATGCCACCCGGGCTCAAAGGGGTCATAAGATTATTCATGCTCAGAAACTTCCGTATGCAGCCACAAGCCATTATGGGCTCTGGCATAGTTAAGTAAGTTGTGGGAAACCTTTCCATGATGGGCCAGCAGATGTAGGGGAAATGTAGGTGTATCGGCCTATCTATCAGTTAAGGGGACCTCTTCAGAAAGGCTATGTCTCGATCTTCCGATCATGGATACGGTCGAGTCTTGTGGGGAAAGTGCGTAAACATCTGCAAAGTGTACAAACTAATCATGATTAGCCGTGTTCCCGATTATGGACAATTTTCAGTATCTGGTATTTGAGTTATTGGTTGATCTCATCAATTTACTTAATAAATTTTGTTGGGATATTATTATTATATTTATTATTATTACTTGATAAATTTTGGGATCGAGTTGGGATACCTTCTCAATAATGGCATAAACTTGGTAGTAAATAAAATCTATTCCTTTGTTGTAGGGAAAAAATTAGCTTTATGCAACTGTTAAACTTAGAGCCTCCACCAGCCAAATATGCATGTAGTGATAGTCATTATTCATCATTGCTCTGTAGTGTGATCTTGCCAGCATATTCCATGTGCTGACCTACACAGCTGCAACGTCTCATGTTGTAGAATTTTCAGACGAGGATTAAGGTGCGATAGGTCATTGTCTTGCACTCAGTTTTGCCGTGGTGTTGGATGGAGTCATTTACCTTCAAAGCTTCCGCAGTTATTTTATTAGATAGCCTTCAGCCATATTATTGTAATAATCACTCTTTATGAGGACCTTGGTGTAATAAGTGTGTAATTGAACTCTGTTATAATTCCTCGAGTACTGTGTGTGTCAGCATACTGATCCAGGGATGACACTTAAGCACAGAGACTACGGTCCATTGGGATCGGGTCGCTGCAAGATGGTATCAGAGCACACTCTGCCTGTAGGATGCGACCACTAGGAAAAGTGATACGTCTCCATCGTATCTATAATTTTTTATTGTTCCTTGCCAATATTCTACAACTTTTACATAATTTTGGCAACTTTTTATACTATTTTTGGGACTAACATATTGATCCAGTGCGCAGTGTCAGTTCTTGTTTGTTGCATGTTTTTTGTTTCGCAGAAAATCCATATCAAACGGAGTCCAAACGGGATAAAAACTTATGGAGATTTTTTGGAATATATGTGAATTTTGGGAAGTGCAATCAGCGCGAGACAATGCCCGAGGAGCCCACGAGGGTGAGGGGCGCCCCCTAGGAGGCAGGGTGACCCTTGGGCCCTCGTGACCATGCTGTAAGGCGGTTGGTGCCCTTCTTTCGCCACAAGAAAGCCAATCTCCGGATAAAAATTGTGTCAAAATTTCAGCCCAATCGGAGTTATGGATCTCCAGGAATTTAAGAAGCAGTGAAAGGGCAGAATCAGGGAGCGTAGAAACAGAAAACAAACAGAGAGAGAGAGAGAGAGAGAGAGAGATCCAATCTCGGAGAGGCTCTCGCCCCTCCGCCGCCATGGAGGCTATGGACTAGTGGGGAAACCCTTCTCCCATCTAGGGGAAGGTCAAGGAAGAATAATAAGAAGGGGGGCTCTCTCCCCCTCTCTCCCGGCGGCGCCGGAACACTGCCGGGGCCATCGTCGTGACAATGATCTACACCAACAAATTCACCGCCCTCATCACCAACTCTTACCCCCACTATGCAGCGGTGTAACCCCTCCTTTACCCGCTGTAATATCTACTTAAACATGGTGCTCAATGCTACATATTATCTCCCAATGATGTATGGTTATCCTATGATGTTTGAGTAGATCCGTTTTGTCCTATGGGTTAATTGATGATCGTGATTGGTTTGAGTTGCATGTTTTATTATTGGTGTTGTCCTATGGTGCTCTCAGTGTCGTGAAAGCATGAGGGATCCCCTCTATAGGGTTTGCAATATGTTTATGATTTGCTTATGGTGGGTGGCGTGAGTGACAGAAGCACATACCCGAGTAAGTAGGTTGTTTGTGTATGGGAGTAAAGAGGACTTGATGCCTTATAATGATATGGTTGGATTTTACCTTAATGATCTTTAGTAGTTGCGGATGCTTTCTAGAGTTCAAATCATAAGTGCATATGATCCAAGAAGAGAAATTATGTTAGCTTATGCCTCTCTCTCAAATGAAATTGCAAAAATGATTACCGGTCTAGTTATCGACTGTCTAGGTACAAACAACTTTCTCATGACAAAAATCCCTCTACTCAAACAAATTTAGTTGTGTCTTTATCAAAACAGCCCCTAGCTTTTGTTTACATGCTATTTATTATCTTGCAAACCTATCCAACAACACCTACAAAATACTTCTAGTTTCATACTTGTTCTAGGTAAAGCGAACATTAAGCGTGCGTAGAGTTGTATCGGTGGTCGATAGAACTTGAGGGAATATTTGTTCTACCTTTAGCTCATCGTTGGGTTGGACACTCCTAGTTATCGAAAGAGGCTACAATTGATCCCCTATACTTGTGGGTTATCAAGACCTTTTTCTGGCATCGTTGCTGGGGAGCAATAGCGTGGGGTGAATATTCTCGTGTGTGCTTGTTCGCTTTATCACTAAGTGGATTTTATTTGTTGTTCTAAGTTGTTCTCTATCTTTAGTTATGGATATGGAACACAAAATACCAAAAAAAATAGGTTTACTTGCTACTCATGGAGATGGGGAACCTCCTAAAACCCTCGATGCTCATTATGTGAAAGATGTTATGCACTACTTTAATAATCCTAAGAAAACCCCATTCAATTATATAACGGGAGACATGTTCGATCAACATGAATACTTTACGGATTATCGCTTGACTCAAAAAGGGAAAGTATTATGGGATCAAATTTATATGTTGCATTGGTATGCTCGACAACTATGCTAGAGATATGATTATACTTGCTGCTCTAGGATGAAGGCTCCACACCTCCCCTTTTCATGCAAATTTAATGCTAATGAAACCTTAGCTTCTTATGCTAATGGTATATATGATTACTATGATGTGGAACAAATAGAAGAATTTGTTGCTTTTAAGGGTGGTTGTGAAATTGAATCTTTCTTTAAAGAGTTTGAAGATTTTGATGATTCAGTTTATAGACCTGAAAATTTAGCTATCCTTAAATATTGCTATGAGAATTATAAATACAATTATGATATTGATGAATTTATTGAGAAAGTCTCCGTTGTCCGAGAAGAGAATAATATTTTGCAAGAGTCTATGGAAGAAGAAATTGATGAAACTGTGAGCTCATTAGATGAAATAGATGATGAGGAGAGCGGAGAACAAAAGGAGGAAGATCGGATTAGCTACCCGTGCCCACCTTCTAATGAGAGTAACTCTCGAACTCATACATTATTTAATGTCCCTTCATTCTTACCGAAGGATGAATTCCATGATAATTGCTATGATCCCGTTGATTCATTTGAAATATCCCTTTTTGATGAACTTGATGCTTGCTATTCTTGTGGCTAAGATGCCAATATGAATTATGCTTATGGAGATGAACTTTCTATTGTTCCTTATGTTAAACAAGAAATTGTTGCTATTGCACCCACACATGATAGTCCTATTACCTTTTTGAATTCTCCAAACTACACTATATCGGAGAAGTTTGCACTTATTAAGGATTATATTGATGGGTGGCATTTTACCGTTGCACATGATAATTTTGATGAATATAATATGCATGTGCTCGTTGCTCCTACTTGCAATTATTATGAGATAGGAACTACATCTCTGCCTCTCTATGTTTCCAACATGATAAAATTGCAAGAAACTTCTTATGCTATGCATTGGCCTTTACTTGATGTGCATGAATTTTTCTTGTATGACATGCCGATGCATAGGAAGAGAGCTAGACTTCGTCATTGCTTGATATATGTTGCTTTGTGCTCACTACTAAATGCCAAATCATTGCTAATTCAAATTGGCTTTGATATACCTTGGGATCCGGGTGGATTCATTACTTGAGCACCTTATGCCTAGCTTAATGGCTTTAAAGAAAGTGCTGCCAGGGACACAACCCAGAAGTTTTAGAGAGTCATTTATTTCTGTTGAGTTCTTTTATAGAGTTTAAAAACAAAAAAATAAAGAGGGGAACCCAAAACTTTTCAAAAAGGAAAGTGAAAGTGAGAGAGACAAGTATTGTTGAAGTGAGGGAGCTCCTTGAACTTTGTTCATGCTCACGGAAACTTTTTGAATCTTGATTACAGAAAATTTTCAACAAAAATAATTATCCCCTTGTACAATTCCATTGTATTATAAAAATAATGTGCCAAGATTTGCCTTTAGGATTTTTACATTGCTTGTTGGTTTGTGTGGTGCAAAACAGAAACTTTGGCTGTAGTGCGCGATTTTACATTTTTTACTGGAATGTCAAATGGTTCTGAAACTTTCTATACTGTCTTTCTATACAATTTTTTTTTATTTTTCCTAATTTCTGAGAATTTTTGGATTACAAGAATTATGGTGAATGTTCAGATTACTACAGACCGTCCTGTTTAAGACAAATTCTGTTTTTGATGCATTGTTTGCTTGTTTTGATGAAACTATCAATTTCTATCAGTGGATTAAGCCATGGAAAAGTTATATTACAGTAGATACAATGTAAAAAACAAAAATTAATTTGTTTGCAATAGTACTTAGAGTAGTGATTTGCTTTATTATACTAACGGATCTTACCGAACTTTCTGCTGAGTTTTGTGTGGATGAAGTAATCAAGGATCGAGGATGTCTTGATATGAGGAGAAGGAGGAGAGGCAAGAGCTCAAGCTTGGGGATGCCCAAGGCACCAAAAGTAAATATTCAAGGATACTCAAGTGTCTAAGCTTGGGGATGCCTCGGAAGGCATCCCGTGTTTCTTCAACAAGTATCGGTATGTTTTCAGTTTCGTTTCGTTCATGTGATATGTGCAAATCTTGGACCGTATTTTGCATTTAGTCTTCACTTTTCTTTGATGCACCATGCTGGTATGAGATAGTCGATGGTTGATTTGTAGAATTATCTTTGCACTTCACTTATATCTTTTGAGTATGGCTTTATAGAATGCTTCATGTGCTTCGCTCATATCATTTGAAGTTTGGATTGCCTGTTTCCCTACACATATAAAACTGCCATTTGTAGAATGCTCTTTTGCTTCACTTATGTTTGTTAGACAATGGGCATATCTTTTGTAGAAAGAATTAAACTCTCTTGCTTCACTTATATCTATTTAGAGAGTCGACAAGAATTGGTCATTCACATGGTTAGTCATTAAATCCGACATAAAACTTGTAGATCACTGAATATGATATGTTTGATTCCTTGCAATAGTTTTGCGATATAAAGATGGTGATATTAGAGTCATGCTAGTGGGTAGTTGTGGATTGAATAAATACTTGTGTTGAAGTTTGTGATTCCCGTAGCATGCACGTATGGTGAACCATTATGTAACGAAGTTGGAGCATGATGTATTTATTGATTGTCTTCCTTATGAGTGGCGGTTGGGGACGAGCGATGGTCTTTTCCTACCAATAGATCCCCCTAGGAGCAAGCGCGTAGTACTTTGTTTCGATGACTAATAGATTTTGGCAATAAGTATGTGAGTTCTTTATGACTAATGTTGAGTCCATGGATTATACGCACTCTCACCCTTCCATCATTGCTAGCCTCTTCGGTACCGTGCCTTGCCCTTTCTCACCTTGAGAGTTGGCGCAAACTTCGCCAATGCATTCAAACTCCGTGATATGATACACTCTATCACGCATAAGCCTCCCTATATCTTCCTCAAAACAGCCACCATACCTACCTATCATTGCATTTCCATAGCCATTCCGAGATATATTGCCATGCAACTTCCATCATCATCATATACATGACTTGATCATTTATTTTCATATTGCTTTGCATGATCATAAGATAGCTAGCATGATGTTTTCATGGCTTTTCCGTTTTTTGATTTCATTGCCACGCTAGATCATTGCACATCTTGGTACACCGCCGGAGGCATTCATATAGACTCGTATCTTTGTTCTAGTATCGAGTTGTAATATTGAGTTGTTAGTAAATAAAAGTGTGATGATCATCATTATTAGAAACATTGTCCCATGTGAGGTTATCAAAATAAAAGTGGCCAGAGAAGCCCCCCCCCCAAAGGGAGAGGCCAAAGAAGCCTACAAAAAAGAAAAAAAAATAGAAAAAATGAGAGAAAAGATAGAAGGGGCAATGTTACTATCCTTTTACCACACTTGTGCTTCAGAGTAGCACCATTTTGTTCATATAGATAGTCTCTTGAGTTATAACTTTCATATACTAGTGGGAATTTTCATTATAAAACTTGGCTTGTATATTCCAACGATGGGCTTCCTCAAGTGCCCTAGGTCTTCATGAGCAAGCAAGTTGGATGCACACCCACTTATTTTCAATTTGAGCTTTCATACACTTATAGCTCTAGTGCATCTGTTGCATGGAAATCCCTACTCCTCGCATTGACATCAATTGATGGGCATCTCCATAGCCCGTTGATTAGTCGCGTCGATGTGAGACTTTCTCCCTTTTTTGTCTTTTCCACACAACCTCTGTAACATCCCAATTTTTAGTTTGGATGTTTATAAATAGATCATTCATATGCATCCATGATTTATGCATTTTTGCTCCATTTGTTTTATTTGATTTTTGATCCAAGGAACTTTGAGCAACTCAAGGACCAAAAGAGAGAGTTGGAAGTTTCGATAAAAACCAATTTTGAATTTTTTTTGAAGTTGGGAGTTTGGATCAAATTTGGTTTCACAGAAATTCATTTCCATTATACCAAAAATAAAATAAAGAGAGAAGATAAAATGACTTCTTCAAAAATAGAAAGAAAATATTGGAAATTGAATTTGGCACCAAAATATATTTGTTGGGTTTTATTTGAACTTTATTTTATTAGTTTAGCAAAAATGTTTATTTTTTTAACTTGCATTTTAGGACAGATAAAAGTTCACTAGGTCATATATAAGACCATATAACTATGTGAATTTTCTGGGATTTTTAGGCTAACTTTTATTTGTATTTTCGGTGTTTCTTTGCTTCTGTAAAAAAACGTTTTAAAAACGTGGGCAGCCAAGGACCAAGGAAGGCCCAGCCTTCTTCACGACAAGAGGTCGTCTTCAACCTCCTGTACGAGAGCAGGAAGTAGGTACGCATCACTCCCACCCAACGCCCCACCCCTTCCCTCCTCTCCCTCGCTCCAAAACCGCTCTGACTCGGTTCCCCTCACCTCCCTCTATCTTTTCCCCTTCACTAGTGCGCCTTAATTCCCCCTCTAATTGCCATTAGAAGCCCAAGTAACAGCCACCATTAACATCATAAAGTTGGCAACGCTCAGCTCATCTCCAGACCTCCCCAAGCCCTATATAAAGCACCCCTGGGAGCCCCTCTCAGCCCTTGTCCGAAGCCCTCTCCTTCTGGAGTTTTCCCCCTCTCTAACCTCGCCAATTGCTCGTCGGAGTTCGTGTATTCCGGCAGCTTCTCCATCGCGCCAGGAGACGAGAACTATCCCGTCGCACTGCAGCTCGGATGTGCCTCATCGTCCTCTACACCGTCCCGCACACATCCTTCGCTGAAGCACACCGGATCCACCATCTTCCTCATCTCCGACGACAAGTCCGGTGAGCACCCAGGCAACCAATTAGAAAGTGCCACTGGGCATCTGGCCGAATTTATTTCTCTTTTTCCAGTATTTTTCCAATCTCAGATTCTAGATCAATTCTTGGTTCTAGTATATCTTTTAGTCTATATATCCGATTTAGTTGATTCTTTTTCCTACCGCTTCATAAAAATATCCTCTATCCAGAGAACCAAACGAAAAATATTTTTGAAAATTTTAAAATTTGAATTTAAATAGATCTGAATTCAAACTTCGTTAGGTCGTAACTCGAGTTTCGTAACTCCGTTTTAGGTGATTCTTTTTGCAAATCGAAGCTCGTGACGTGTACTTTCTGTTAAACCCAAACACACGTATTTTTGCTACTATAAAAATTATGTTATGTATAGAAACTATATTTGGTTGTTTTGGAGTTTTTCGAAGTCTTTCATTTGTTTTCTTTTTGGATTTTTGCTTGTTTGCTTATGTATGTTATTGCTTGCTTACGTTAGATCATCCGGAGTGCGAAGCTTGCTACCACGAATCCTTAGAGTTCAACAATCGTCAACAAGGAAAGTTCACACTTTGATCATAATTTTCAATACCCAGTTTTTACTATGCATTAGTTTCACCCTCAAAGATTGCATGAGTAGGATTGGGAACATGTGGTTATGCTTTGTAGTTCATGTGGTAGGAACCTATGACTTTGATCACCCCGGGAATATTCGTTATATCATATATTGCTTAGCCATGCTCGTAGACGGGGATTGGTATGTGTGATCCATGTAAGTTGCGAGAGTTAATACTTTTGGGATAACCTAAGGTGGAAACTTTAATACACATCTGGGTGGATTGTTAGGGGCACCTGGAGAAACCAGTGCTTGCCCAAGGGGAATCCCGGAGTACCTGTGTGATTACCCTAGGTCCGCCACCCAGGCTCAAAGGGATCATAAGATATTTCATGCCTAGAAACTTCCGTGTGCAGCCACATACCATTATGGGCTCTGGCATAGTTGAGTAAGTTGTGTGACCTCTTTCCGTGGTAGACTAGCTGATGTAGGGGAAAGTAGGTGTACCGGTCTACCCAGGGTTAAGGGGAAACGCTTCTGAAAGGCTATGTCTCGATCTTTCGATCATGGAGGTGGTCGAGTCTTGTGGGGAAAAGTGCGCAAACCTCTGCAGAGTGTACAAACTAATCATGATTAGCCGTGTCCCGGTTATGGAAAATTTGAGTATCTATAAGTGAATTATTGGTTGATCTCATTACTCTATTTAATGAAATTATTGGGTTAACTTGGGAATTTCGGGACTGAGTTGGAGGAACCTTCTCAGTAATGACATTTCTGACTTAGTAGCAATAAAAAAATTATTCCTTTGTTGTAGGGTAAAATTAGCTTTATGCAAAATAAAACTTGGAGCCTCCACCAGCTAAATTTTGCATATAGAGATAGTCTTTTCATTTATTATTATTCTATGGTGTGAAATTGCCAGCATATTCCATGTGCTGACCTACACGGCTGCAATGTCTCATGTTGTAGACTTTTCCGAGGAAGATTAAAGGTGCGATAGGTCGTTGTTCTGCACTCAGTTTGCCGTGGAGTTGGATGGACTCATTTACCTTTGAAGCTTCCGCAGTTATTTCTATTTAGATGGCCTTTGGCCATATCATTGTAATAAATACTATTTTGAGAACCTCGATGTAATAAAGTGTGATTGAATTGTGTTATAATTCCTTGAGTACTGTGTGTGTCAGCATACCGATCCAGGGATGACACTTAAGTACAGAGACTTCGATCCAGTTTGGGTCGGGTCGCTACAAGATGGTATCAGAGCACACGGTGACTATAGGACGCGACCACTAGGAAATGGAAAGCCATAGGAAGAAAACTTTATTTTACGACTTCCTTAAATATCCGTTGGTCTATACTCTTCTCTATTCATTTCTATCTCTTCTCCACTTCAATAAAGTAGTTGTTGAACCCCATCACCAAGTTGCTCAGCCCGATGAGACCATGACCTATGAAGGCATCATTGACGAATAAGAAGAAGAAGCTAGAGTTGACATTGATTTGAGGAGATTTAGTTCAGACCACCAGTACCAAGTTGAGTCCAACGAATGATTGCGGTAGTATGAAGAGTTCATATCTCTTGTGGATATGACCTAACCTGTAGGTTTTTGCTTGTGTGGTGTGATCTGTGTGAATTGCTTGATTTGAAATTTTCTTGCTATCATAAGCATATGGGTAGTGATTTCTCTCATTAGGCCTTATTCTATTCTAATTTCTCATCCACTCTAAACCATACCGGATGCCCGCAAATGATCTGGAGAAAATTAAGAAGCGGATTAAGGAATTATTGGGAAAAGGTTATATTCGATCGAGTTCATCACCTTGGGGAGCCCCAATGCTTGTAGTTGTGAAGAAGGATGGATCCTTGAGAATGGTGGTAGATTATCATGCGCTGAATGAGGTGACGATCAAGAACAAGTACCCTCTGCCGATGATCAATGATTTGTTTGACCAGATACAAGGAGCAAAAGTTTTCTCCAAGATCGATTTTCGATCAGGATATCATCAGTTGAAGATTCGAGAACATGATATACCCAAGACAACCTTTATCACGAGATATGGGCTTTATGAGTACATGGTCATGTCTTTTGGTTTGACAAATGCCCCTGCCTATTTCATGAGTATGATGAATAAGGTATTCATGGAGTTCTTGGATAAGTTTGTTGTGGTATTCATTGATAACATATTGATTTACTCGAAGAATGAAGAACACAAGGAACATTTGCGCTTGGTACTTGAGAAGCTTAGGGAACATCAATTATACGCAAAATTCAGCAAATGCGAATTCTGGTTGAAGGAAGTCGGATTTCTTGGACATATCATATCAGGAGAAGGAATAGCAGTAGACCCCTCCAAGGTTGAAGCCGTCACCGAATGGAAGGCACCCACCTCAGTCGGAGAGATTCGCAGTTTTCTTGGACTTGCAGGATATTACCAGAGGTTTATTGAGAATTTCTCCAAGATCGCGAAGCACATGACAAAGTTATTGAAGAAAGACACTAAGTTTGTTTGGACTGACAAATGTGAGGCCAGTTTCCAGGAGCTAAAGAAACGTTTGGTCACAGCCCCAGTGCTAATTCTTACGAATATACGCAAGGATTTCCAAGTATATTGCGACGCTTCTCATCAGGGACTTGGAGGTGTTCTTATGCAAGAAGGAAGAGTTGTTTCATATGCCTCACGTCATCTTCGACCTCATGAGTGGAATTATGCCACACATGATTTGGAGTTAGCAGCCGTAGTGCACGCACTCAAGACCTGGAGACATTTTCTTATCGGAAATCATTGTGATGTTTACACGGATCATAAGAGTTTGAAATACATCTTCACGCAGAAGGAGTTGAACCTCCGGCAGAGAAGATGGTTGGAGCTCATAAAGGATTATGACATGAAATTGCACTATCACCCAGGAAAGGCCAATGTTGTGGCAGATGCATTGTGCCGCAAGAACTATGTTAATACCCTCACAGCAGGAGGATTACCTTAGGAGTTAATTGATGACCTCCGAGATCTTTGATTGGAGATAGTACCACGAGGTTCTGTTGCCGCAATGGCAATTCAATCCACTTTGTTGGGAAAGATCCGAGAAGCCCATAAGTTAGACAAAGGTATTGCGGAGATAAAGGGAAGGATGAACCAAGGAAAGGCAGAAGGATTTCTTGAGGATGATCATGGAACCTTATGGTTTGAGCAGCGTATTTAGGTGCCAAATGACGCAGAGATCAGGAAATTGATTCTTCAGGAGGCTCATGATTCGCCTTATTCAATACACCCGGGCAACACCAAGATGTATTTTGACTTGAAGGAAAGTTTCTGGTGGACAGGTATGAAGAAGGATATTGCCGGGTATGTCGCAGTATGTGATGTATGTTAGAGGGTTAAGGCAGAGCACCAGAAACCAGCAGGATTACTTCAGCCTTTGCCAATACCAGATTGGAAGTGGGACAAGCTTGGCATGGACTTCATTACAGGATTACCCAGGACCCGATCAGGCTATGATTCTATTTGGGTAGTGGTTGATCGCTTGACTAAGGTAGCTCACTTCATCCCCGTGAAAACCACATATACAAGTGCTAAGTTAGCCAAGATATACATGACCAAGATCGTATGTCTGCATGGAGTTCCGAGGATCATCATATCAGATAGAGGAACACAATTTACCTCAAAGTTTTGGCATCAATTACATGAAACTTTGGGTACCAGGCTGGAGTTCAGTACAACTTTTCATCCACAGACAGATGGGCAGACCGAGAGAGTCAATCAGATTCTGGAGGACATGTTGAGAGCTTGTGCGCTAGATTATGGATCTAGTTGGGATGATAATTTGCCTTACGCAGAGTTCTCATATAACAACAGCTATCAAGCTAGTTTGAAAATGGCCCCTTTCGAAGCTTTGTATGGAAGGAGGTGCAGGACACCTTTGATGTGGGATGAACTTGGAGACCGTAAATTATTCGGACCAGATTTAATTAGAGATTCAGAGGAGAAAGTCAAGCTGATCCGCGACAGACTCAAGGTAGCCCAATCCAAACAAAAGAGTTATGCTGATACTAAACGCTAGGAGGTAACCTATGAAGTCGGAGATAGAGCATATCTGCGTGTGTCGCCACTTTGAGGAGTAAAACGATTTGGAGTCAAAGGAAAGTTGGCACCACGATTTGTGGGGCCGTACAGAGTTTTAGAACGCATGTGTGAAGTTGCCTACAAGTTGGAATTACCCGAAGCCTTGTCAGGAGTTCATGATGTGTTTCACGTTTCCCAGTTGAAGAAGTGACATGCAGAGATGGCAGATATTCCTTTGAGAGATACAGTGCCACTTGAGGCCATATAGTTGGATAGTGATCTGACCTATGAGGAGAAGCCCATCACGATTCTCGAGACTGCAAGCAGGGTTACCCGCAGCAAGGTCATCAAGTTTTGCAAGGTTCAGTGGAGTCATCATACTGAGGAAGAAGCCACCTGGGAATGAGAAGAAGACCTCCGATAGGACCACCGACACCTTTTTGCTAGCCAACCAGAATCTCGAGGGCGAGATTCATCTTAAGGGGGGTAGGTTTGTAACATCCCAATTTTCAGTTTGGATGTTTATAAATAGATCATTCATATGCATCCATGATTTATGCATTTTTACCCAATTTGTTTTATTTGATTTTTGATCCAAGGAACTTTGAGCAACTCAAGGACCAAAAGAGAGAGTTGGAATTTTCCCTAAAAACCAATTTTGAGTTTTTTCGAAGTTGGGAGTTTGGATCAAATTTGGTTTCACCAAAATTCATTTCCATTATATCAAAAATAAAATAAAGAGGGAAGATAAAATGACTTCTTCAAAAATAGAAAGAAAATATTGGAAATTGAATTTGGCACCAAAATATGTTTGTTGGGTTTTATTTGCACTTTATTTTATTAGTTTAGCAAAAATGTTTATTTTTTTAACTTGCATTTTAGGACAGATAAAAGTTCACTAGGTCATATATAAGACCATATAACTATGTGAATTTTCTGGGATTTTTTAGGCTAACTTTTATTTGTATTTTCAGTGTTTCTTTGCTTCTGTAAAAAAACGTTTTAAAAACGTGGGCAACCAAGGCCCAAGGAAGGCCCAGCCTTCTTCACGACAGGAGGTCGTCTTCAACCTCCTGTATGAGAGCAGGAAGTACGTACGCAGCACTCCCACCCAACGCCCCACCCCTTCCCTCCTCTCCCTCGCTTCAAAACTGCTCTGAATCGGTTCCCCTCGCCTCTCTCTATCTTTTCCCCATCACTAGTGCGCCTTAATTCCCCCTCTAATGGCCATTAGAAGCCCAAGTAACATCCACCATTAACATCATAAAGTTGGCAACACTCAACTCATCTCCAGACCTCTCCAAGCCCTATATAAAGCACCCCTGGGAGCCCCTCTCACCCCTCGTCTGAAGCCCTCTCCTTCTGGAGTTTTTACCCCTCTCTAACCTCGCCAATTGCTCGTCGGAGTTCGTGTATTCCGGCTGCTTCTCCATCGCGCCAGGAGACGAGAACTATCCCGTCGCACTGCTGCTCGGATCCGCCTCATCGTCCTCTACACCGTCCCGCACACATCCTTCGCCGTAGCACACTGGATCCACCATCTTCCTCATCTCCGGTGAAAAGTCCAGTGAGCACCCAGCTAACCAATTGGAAAGTGCCACTTGGCATCTGGCCGAATTTATTTATCTTTTTCCAGTATTTTTCCAATCTCAGATTCTAGATTAATTCTTGGTTCGAGTATATATTTTAGTCTATAGATCCGATTTAGTTGATTCTTTTTCCTACCGCTTCATAAAAATATCCTCTATCCAGAGAACCAAACGAAAAATATTTTTGAAAATTTTAAAATTTGAATTTAAACAGATCTGAATTCAAACTTCGTTAGGTCATAACTCGAGTTTGGTAACTCCATTTTAGGTGATTCTTTTTGCAAATCGAAGCTCGTGATGTCTACTTTCTGTTAAACCCAAACACATGTATTTTTGCTACTATAAAAATTATGTTATGTATAGAAACTATATTTGGTTGTAATGGAGTTTTTCGAAGTCTTTCATTTGTTTTCTTTTTGGATTTTTGCTTGTATGCTTATGTATGTTATTGCTTGCTTACGTTAGATCATCCGGAGTGCGAAGCTTGCTACCGCGAATCCTTAGAGTTCAACGATCGTCAGCAAGGCAAGTTCACACTTCGATCATAATTTTCAATACCCAGTTTTTACTATGCATTAGTTTCACCCTCAAAGATTGCATGAGTAGGATTGGGAACATGTGGTTATGCTTTGTAGTTCATGTGGTAGGAACCTATGACTTTGATCACCCCGGGAATATTCGTTATATCATATATTGCTTAGCCATGCTCGTAGACGGGGATTGGTATGTGTGATCCATGCAAGTTGCGAGAGTTAATAATTTTGGGATAACCTAAGGTGGCAACTTTAATACACATCTGGGTGGATTGTTAGGGGCACCTAGAGAAACCAGTGCTTGCCCAAGGGGAATCCCGAAGTACCCGTGTGATTACCCTAGGTCCGCCACCAAGGCTCAAAGGGATCATAAGATATTTCATTCCTAGAAACTTCCGTGTGCAGCCACAAGCCATTATGGGCTCTGGCATAGTTGAGTAAGTTGTGTGACCTCTTTCCGTGGTAGACTAGTTGATGTAGGGGAAAGCAGGTGTACCGGTCTACCCAGGGTTAAGGGGAAACGCTTCTGAAAGGCTATGTCTCGATCTTCCAATCATGGAGGTGGTCGAGTCTTATGGGGAAAAGTGTGCAAACCTCTACAGAACGTACAAACTAATCATGATTAGCCGTGTCCCCGGTTATGGACAATTTGAGTATCTAGAAGTGAATTATTGGTTGATCTCATCACTCTATTTAGTGAAATTATTGGGTTAACTTGGGAATTTTGGGACTGAGTTGGAGGAACCTTCTCAGTAATGACATTTTTAACTTAGTAGTAATAAAAAATATTATTCCTTTGTTGTAGGGTAAAATTAGCTTTATGCAAAATAAAACTTAGAGCCTCCACCAGCTAAATTTTGCATATAGACATAGTCTTTTCATTTATTATTATTCTATGGTGTGAAACTGCCAGCATATTCCATGTGCTGACCTACACGGCTGCAACGTCTCATGTTGCAGACTTTTCCGACGAAGATTAAAGGTGCGATAGGTCGTTGTTCTGCACTCAGTTTGCCGTGGAGTTGGATGGACTCATTTACCTTTGAAGCTTCCGCAGTTATTTCTATTTAGATGGCCTTTGGCCATATTATTGTAATAAATACTCTTTTGATAACCTCAATGTAATAAAGTGTGATTGAACTCTGTTATAATTCCTTGAGTACTGTGTGTGTCAGCATACCGATCCAGGGATGACACTTAAGCACAGAGACTTCGATCCAGTTTGGGTCGGGTCGCTACAACCTCCATCACCATATTCTATTTCACCTATTGTGCTATATCCATGGCTCACGCTCATGTATTGCATGAAAGTTGAAAAGGTTTGAGAACATACAAAGTACGAAACAATTGCTTGGCTTGTTATCGGGGTTGTGCATGATTTGAATATTTTGTGCGATGAAGATGGAGCATAGCCAGACCATATGATTTTGTAGGGATAACTTTTTTTGGCCATGTTATTTTGAAAAGACATGATTGCTTTATTAGTATGCTTGATGTATTATTGTCTTAATGTCAAATGATAGACTATTTCTTTGAATCACTCGTGTCTCAATATTCATGCCATGATTAGATTACATGATCAAGATTATGCTAGGTATCATTCCACATCAAAAAATATCTTTTTATCATTTACCTACTCGAGGACAAGAAGGAATTAAGCTTGGGGATACTGATACGTCTCCGTCATATCTAAATTTTTTGATTCCTCCATGCCAATATTCTACAACTTTTACATACTTTTGGCAATTTTTATACTATTTTTGGGACTAACATATTGATCCAGTGCATAGTGCCAGTTCCTGTTTGTTGCTTTTTTTGGTTTCAAAACTATCCATATCAAACGGAGTCCAAACGGGATAAAAACTTATGGAGATTTTTTTGGAATATATGTGAATTTTGGGCAGTGGAATCAATGTGAGATGATGCCCGAGGGGCCCACGAGGGTGAGGGGTGAGCCCTAGGCCCTCGTGGCCACTCCGTAAGGTGATTGGTGCCCTTCTTTCACCGCAAGAAAGCCAATATCCAGATAAAAATCGTGTCAAAATTTCAGCCCAATCGGAGTTACGAATCTCCGAGAATTTAAGAAACGGTAAAAGGGCAGAATCAGGGAGCGCAGAAACAGAAGGAAGCAGAGAGAGAGAGAGAGATCCAATCTCAAATGGGCTCTCGCCCCTCCGCCACCATGGAGGCCATGGACTAGAGGGGAAATCCTTCTCCCATCTAGGGGGAAGGTCAAGGAAGAAGAAGAATAAGAAGCGGGGCTCTCTCCGCCTCTCCCGGTGGCGCCGGAACACCGCCAGGGCCATCATCGCGACAACGATCTACACCAACAACTTCACCGCCGTCATCACCAACTCTTCCCCCACTATGCAGCGGTGTAACCCCTCTTTTACCCGCTGTAATCTACTTAAACATGGTGCTCAACGCTATATATTATTTCCCAATGATGTATGGCTATCCTATGATGTCTGAGTAGATCCATTTTTTCCTATAGGTTAATTGATGATCGTGATTGGTTTGAGTTACATGTTTTATTATTGGTGCTGTCCTATGGTGCTCTCCGTGTTGCACAAGCATGAGGGATCCCCGCTGTAGGGTTTGCAATATGTTCATGATTTGCTTATGGTGGGTGGCGTGAGTGACAGAAGCACAGACCTGAGTAAGTAGGTTGTTTGCGTATGGGAGTAAAGAGGACTTGATGCTTCATAATGCTATGGTTGTGTTTTACCTTAGTGATCTTTAGTAGTTGCTGATGCTTGCTAGAGTTCCAATCATAATTTCATATGATCCAACAAGAGGAAGTATATTAGCTTATGCCTCTCTCTCAAATAAAATTGCAATAATGATTACGGTCTAGTTATCGATTGTCTAGGGACAAATAACTTTCTCGTGACAAAAAGCTCTCTACTAAAACAAATTTAGTTGTGACTTTATCAAAACAGCCCCTAGCTTTTATTTACATGCTCTTTATTATCTTGCAAACCTATCCAACAACACCTACAAAGTACTTCTAGTTTCATACTTGTTCTAGGTAAAGCGAACATTAAGCGTGCGTAGAGTTGTATCGGTGGTCGATAGAACTTGAGGGAATATTTGTTCTACCTTTAGCTCCTTGTTGGGTTCGACACTCCTACTTATCGGAAGAGGCTACAATTGATCCCCTATACTTGTGGGTAATCAAAAAGCCACAGGATACTCTTCTCTACTCATTTCTAACTCTTCTCTATTTCTACTCTATAGATGTTAGACCCCAGGAACAAGTTAATTCAACTGGATGACGACACCCCTTTCGGATGGCCCTTGAAGGAAGTCACTAAGTACCTGAACATCGGCATACCAAGCTTCACTGAAACCTTCAATGCAACTTTACCAGAGGAGGAGCGCTGGACGATTCTAGTTCATGTTCCTGGGAGGACTTTTGCACCAATTGCCGAGCCCATCGAGTTTTCTTTTGATGCACCAACCTGGAGCTTAGGAAAGAGCAGCCCACATCACCATTGGACACATAGGCAAGGTATACAACAAGGATCTTAATGACACCGTCTATCAGATACGTGGACGCCGGGATGAGCAAGGGGAGATGATTCGCACCAGGAAGGATGGATCTATTGCAGCCTACATACAAGAGTTGAACCAGTACATTCGTTATTATGAGAATCAGAAGTGCGCTAACATGATTGATACGAAGAAGGTGATGACCCAGAATATGGAGCTAGAAGAGGAACTCAAGGCAACACACGATGGATACGAAGAGGAGATTATTTTGCTACTGGAGCAGAATGACGACTTGAAGAAGATAGGAATATCTATGGTAAAACCGGAACCTAAAGTGGACATTCGTTCTAAAGACTACATCATACTTGATGACACCAACACCGATAGTGGTGCTGAAGAAGATAGAGATGATGAGGACAGTGATGATTTTGAAGACGAAGCTGGAGCAGATATTATGGAGTCTTCCACCTATGAAAATTTCTCGTCGACCACCATATTACTATTAGAATTCTTCCAAGTAGTTAGAAATCGTTCGCGATATTTTGTAATAGTAGCTAGATCAATTGTATGAATCTTGTTTGAATTGAGTGATGTGTATTGAATATGTTTGTCACATGTGCATATGGGTAGTGAAATATCTCTTTAGACCCTATTCTATTCTATTCAAAACCCTCTAACCTATCAGATGCCTCCGAGACGTGACCCCGGATTCGTTTTCCCGCCGGAGCTCACCCAGTTGATCCAATAACAGAATGCCTTGATGCAGTTGCTCGTCCAGAACCAAGGAAACAACAACAACAACCCACCGCCACCACCCCAGTTGACAACCTAGCCCGTTTCCTAAGGTTGAATCTGCCGGTGTTCTCTAGTAGCACCGAGCCGATTGTTGTTGATGATTGGATTCGCAAGATCGGAAGAGAGATAACAAATGATGGATGCATGGATGCGGAGAAGGTGCACTTTGCCGCACATCAACTTGATGGACCCGCAACCTCATGGTGGGAGAACTACACCACCACGTTTCCCGTGGCCAATGTTACATGGAATCAATTTCAGCAAGCCTTCCGCACCGCCCATGTCTTAGCTGGAGCCACGAGTATGAATAAGCATGAGTTCCGCAACTTACGCTAGGGAAATCGTACCGTGGCACAGTACGTGGATGAGTTCAGCAAGTTATCACGCTACGCCCCAGATGATGTGGCCATAGATGCCGCGAAGCAGGAGAAGTTTCTTGAAGGACTAAATGATGAGCTGAGTATGTAGTTGATGGTGGCAACATTCACCAACTATCAGGAGATGGTAGACAGGGCCCTCATGATTGAAGGCAAGCAGCAGCAGATAGAGAACCGCAAGCGGAAGTATGGATAGGGAAAGTACAACTCTGGAGCCCAGCAGAAGCCCTGCTATTCCCCGTACTCGGGAGGACACACTCATACCCATGGAGGCCATTCCCACAATGGAGGAAATTCACACAACCACAGTGGCCCAAAGAATGGTAATGGGAGTGGAGGAAACAACAGTCAGGGTCGTTCCAACCCAGCAACCCCCCCCCCAAGAAGGATCTGAGTCACATTACTTATTAATAGTGTGGGAAGACCGGACACTACGCCAATGACTGTCCTGAGGCGAAGAATGGAAATGGAAGCTTAGGAAAGAAGACAAACCCTTTCACTAGGGGACAGGTGAATCATGTCAACATGGAGGAAGTTGACGAGCAGCCTGACACAGTTATTGGTAAGTTTTTGATTAAGTCATTTACAACCCTTGTTCTTCTTAACACTAGTGCATCCCATTCATAAATATCAAGGGGATTTGTGGAGAAGTTTAAGTTGCCAACCATAGCCCTTAAGACACCTATGTTAGTAAGCTCGCCAGGAGCGGAGTATATGGCTAGCCAGGGATGTTTTCAGCTATCGTTGACCATAGGTAGGCATGTTTTTCCCACAGACCTCATTATTCTAGAATCACAAGGATTGGATGTCATACTAGGAACGAATTGGCTATCGAAGTATGGGGAAACATCGATTGTGCTAGTAAGTAAATTCTTCTCACCACCCAGAGGGGAAACGGATCAAGTATGTGTCTAGGCATGCACCAAGGAGGACTCAAGTAAATTCACTCTCAGGAGTTGTTCAGGAGGAAGTTCCAGTTGTGAAGGATTACCCCAATGTATTCCCGGAGGATTTACTAATACGTCTCCAACGTATCTATAATTTTTGATTGTTCCATGCTATTATATTATCTGTTTTGGATGTTTAATGGGCTTTAATGTGCTCTTTTATATTATTTTTGGGACTAACCTATTAACCGGAGGCCTAGTGCCAGTTATTGTTTTTTTGCCTATTTTAGTGTTTCACAAAAAAGGAATACCAAACGGAGTCCAAATGGAATGAAACCTTCATGATGATCTTTTGTGGACCGAAAGCAAACCAGGAGACTTGGAGTGGAAGTCTGGAACTCCGCGAGGCGGCCACGAGGCAGGAGGGCGTGCCCAGGGGGTAGGCGCGCCCCCACCCTCGTGGGCCCCTCGTAGCTCCACCGACGTACTTCTTTTGCCTATATATACTCTTATACCCTAGATCGATCGCAAAGAGCCACGAAACCACTTTTCCACCGCCGCAACCTTCTGTACCTGTGAGATCCCATCTTGGGGCCTTTTCTAGCGATCTGCCGGAGGGGGAATCGATCACGGAGGGCTTCTACATCAACACCATAGCCTCTCCGATGAAGCGTGAGTAGTTTACCATAGACCTTCGAGTCCATAGTTATTAGCTAGATGGATTCTTCTCTCTCTTTGATTCTCAATACAAAGTTCTCCTCGATGTTCTTGGAGATCTATTCGATGTAATACTCTTTTGCGGTGTGTTTGCCGAGATCCGATGAATTGTTGGTTTATGAACAAGATTATCTATGAATATTATTTGGTTCTTCTCTGAATTCTTATATGCATGATTTGATATCTTTGCAAGTATGTTCGAATTATCGGTTTAGTTTAGCCTACTAGATTGATCTTTCTTGCAATGGGAGAAGTGCTCAGCTTTGGGTTCAATGTTGCGGTGTCCTTTCCCAGTGATAGTAGGGGCAGCAAGGCACATATTTTATTGTTGCCATCGAGGATAAAAATATGGGGTTTATATCATATTGCTTGAGTTTATCCCTCTACATTATGTCATCTTGCTTAAAGCGTTACTCTATTCTTATGAACTTAATATTGTAGATGCATGCTGGATAGCGGTTGATGTGTGGAGTAATAATAGTAGATGCATAATCGTTTTGATCTACTTGACACAGACGTGATGCCTATGTTCATAATCATTGCCTCGGATATTCTCATAACTATGCGCTTTTGTATCAATTGCTTGGCAGTAATTTGTTCACCCACCTTAATATATGCTATCTTGAGAAAAGCCACTAGTGAAACCTATGGCCCCCGGTTCTCTTTCTTATTATATTGCATATCTTTTATTTACATCGCATCTAGTTTACTATTTTTCAATCTTTACTTTCCAATCTATATAACAAAAATACCAAAAATATTTACTTTACTATCTTTATCAGATGTCACTTTTGCGAGTGACCGTGAAGGGATTGACAACCCCTTTATCGCGTTGGTTGCAAGGTTCTTGATTGTTTGTGCAGGTACTAGGTGACTTGTGCATTGTCTCCTACTGGATTGATACCTTGGTTCTCAAAAACTGAGGGAACTACTTATGCTACTTTGCTGCATCGCCCTTTCCTCTTCAAGGGAAAACCAACGCATGCTCAAGAGGTAGCAAGAAGGATTTCTGGCGCCGTTGCCGGTGAGATCTATGCCAAGTCAAGACATACCAAGTACCCATCATAAACTCTTCTCCCTCGCATTACATTATTTGCCATTCGCCTCTCGTTTTCCTCTCCCCTACTTCCAAAACGATTTTTGAAAACCTTTACCTTTTCCTCGCCCCTTTTCCGTTTGTCTCTTTCCGCTTGCCTCTTGTGTGTTCGTTCTTACTGCGGTCTGTTGCCATCATGTCTGAAACTGGGGAGGTTATCGTTGAGAAGGATAGTAGTAATGATGGGGGAAACTTTGATGCTTGTGATAATCCTCATGAAGAACCTACTATTTTACACACTAAAACGTTTCGGATTCGTAGCGGTAATATTATTGGAAAAGGAGTTATTCAAGATTTCTTTACTTGCGCCGGTGCTTTGCCCACTATGGGTGGGTCTATTCTTCATAGAACTAGTAGTCTTGTGGATGCTATATCTTTGCTCGTGGTTGAACTTGAAAGACAATTTATCCACATGCATCCTTGCATACAAAGGATTTTTCTAGAATATTCCAATATTGAGCATTCTTCTGTTAAGCGAGCAGCTACTATCTTTTTAGCACATGAGTTCATATTCATAATAAAAGAGGCCAACGAAATTTTTGCGCATTATAGGGTGGATGCTAGCCGTCCTCCTGAAAGTGCTAGTAATCGACTAGAGGGGGGGTGAATATGCGATTTTTATAAAAGTCTTCAATACACGAGGGCTTTCAAGACATACAGTAGAAATGAACCTATTAATATGTAGCAGAAGGTAGACTACACTAGACAAGCCATAGTCAAGTAAGCAATGAAGTGAAAGTACGAAGACTATCAGGAGCTAGGTAGTATGGATCAAGATGGAAGATAGTATGAAGCCAATCAACAACAGTCTTCACACAGTGAAGTCAATCAGATCATGCAAGCAGACAATGACTTCACGACGACAAACTGTAAGTAAAGAGAGAGGTAAGGATAGAACCAGTTGCTTGGTGAGGACAGGTATTTGTTGGACCAGTTCCAGTTGCTGTGACAACTGTACGTCTGGTTAGGGAGGCTGAGATTCAACTCAGAAGACCGTGTCTTCACCTTATTCCGCTTGAGCTAAGGACACACAGTCCTCGCCCAATCACTTTGGTAAGTCTTCAAGGTAGACTTCCAAACCTTCACAAACTCTGTTCACCTGCGATCCACAATGACTCTTGGATGCTCAGAACGCGATGCCTAACCGGCTGGAGGATTCACAGTCCTCAAGTGTAATAAGTCTTCAGATCACGTAGACAGAAAGACATCAGTGATGCCTAACACTCTTTGGCTCTGGGTGTTTAGGGCTTTGTCCTTGCAAGGATTTCTCCCTCAAGGCTTCAAGGTGGGTTGCTCTCAAAACGGCAAAAGTCATGCACTAATTCGGAACATCCCCCCATTTATGGTGTAGGGGGTGGGCTATTTATAGCCACAAGGCAACCCGACCTGATTTCTCCGAAATGACCCTGGGTCACTAAGGAACTGACACGTGTCCAACGGTCAGGTTTCAAACACACGCGGCAGCTTGACATGGGCTACAAGTAAAGCTGACTTATCTAGCTCTGGATAAGATTCGCTCTCATTGTCTTTGCTCGAAGACATAGGATTTGGTTGAGCATCACTTCAGTCACTCTGACTTTGTTCACTTGGACCCCACTTAACAGTACGGTGGTTCCTATGACTCAACAAAGAAGAAAAGGAAACTGTCGGCATTCTGGGAATGGGGGTCCCCAGACATGCCTGCCTGCAGCCCATGGCGTGGCTCTGCAGGTGGGCCCGTATGACCCATCTTCACCAGCAAGGACTCAAGACCCTCACGAGGAGGACGACGCAAGACCCCCTCGAGAGCGGCCTCACCAGGTTGGCTCGCGAGGGGTGGAGAGATCAAGGCGAGGCAAACCTTGCGAGGTTCTCATGACGTGAGCCATGACGACCAAGGCCAAGCAGGCGCCAGGCGGGCACCAGCGCGCACAGTGTCCTTGTTTCCTCTTTGGTTCTAAGAGGCAAGCGCAGACGAAGTGTTCGGAGGAATCTGGCAAAGGTTTCCATATCGGTGCAATGAGACCAAGACCAGCAGGACGGCAGGATCGAGGTCACCGTGGAGCCCAAGACAGTGTCACCACCAGAGCCTTTGGCAGGCAAAGACTACTTTTGTCAGGATAAGCTGTACTAGTTGTCCCCTTTCGAATTAGCCGTTGTGGCATCCCTCCCTCTCAATATTTTGGAAGAGGACCAGGGCCTCTATAAATAGGACTAGCCACCACGTTAGAGGGGAGGGATCCACCCTCACAACCACAAGTTCACCAAGCACAAGAACACCTCTCCTCAGGAGGATGTTCTTCCCCTTGTACTGTTCATCCTCATCCCAAGAGGCAATCCACCACCACCACACCAGAGTAGGGTATTACACCGCAACGGTGGACTGAACCAGTATAAATCTTGTGTCCCGTGTGTTGTGAGTTCGTGTGCCTAGCCTAGAGATCGCGAAGTGTTTGAGGGCGTGATCAGTGAGGGCGAGATCTTAGCGCGCACCCTAGTGTTCGAACCTCAAGGGTTTTGCCGGAACCCGAAATCTGACATTTGGCGCGCCAGGTAGGGGTGCACCGGAGTTTTCCTCCCATCGATTCACGCTCCACCATCTTCACACCCATTCTCCATGGCTGGCGCTGCCCTCCCGGCTAGATCTACGGGTGCTCACAGTAACGCTCGGGGGCTTCGAGCCCTTGCTCCCGCCTTGCGGCAGGTGCAGTGGCCACCCAAGTTCAAGGCGAAGATGCCGCCGCGCTACGATGCTGCGACGGACCCATCGGCTTTCCTGCTGGTGTATGAGGAGGCCGTCCTTAAGGTCGGGGGCGACGACAAGGTCATGGCCAACTGGCTTCCCATGGCCCTCACTAGCGCATCGCGCGCCTGGCTACTCAACCTCCCCGGATCCACGGTGGCATCCTAGGAGGAGTTGCACGGCCTCTTCGCTGCGCGCTACGCGGCACTGGCGCACCACACGGTTGCGGTCTTCCTCGGCGGCTCACAAGCACCATCCTCGGATTGTCACATCAAGACGTTCTTTCGCCAGATTGGCGCCACTTCCAAGCGCCCGGGGTCTCCGCTGGGCTAGGCCGCGCCCGAGGCCGACCTCACCTTCGACTTAGGGGATAATCCCATCTCCACCGTCGGCTCGGGTGCGCTCCCAACGCTTTGCACACCCACCATCTGCCACGTGTCCATAACCAAGACGCTCATCGACGGCGGCGCCGGCCTCAATGCTCTCCGTCGAGGCCTTCAGCCTTCTTCACGTACCGCTCGAGCGGCTCCGCCCTAGCAAGCCTTTCTCAGGGGTTGGTGGAGGCTCCGCCCGCTCCCTGGGGCAGATCCGCCTCCCTGTAACCTTTGGCACGTGCGACAACTACCGCACCGAGCTGGTCGACTTCGACATCGCCCACATCGGCATCCCATACAATTCCATCCTCGGGTACCCGGCCCTGGCTCAGTTCATGGCGGTGACCCATCTAGCCTACAACCTCATGAAGATGCCCGGGAGCAAGAGTGTCCTCACGATAGTTGCAGACACCGCTGCGACAGCACGGCCCGCCGACGCGGATGCCTCCAAGGCCAAGGGAGCCGCACCAACCAAGAAGAAGTAGATGTTCACTCAAGACAAGGCAGAAACCAAGCAAGTGCCAGTCGAGGAGGACGGGTCCTTGGGGGCAACCTTTACCATAGGCGCCAGTCTCGAGCCTAATCAGGAGGAGGCGCTGGTGAAGTTCTGGCACACAAACAAGGAAGTGTTCACTTGGGAGCCCGATCAGCTGGTAGGGGTCCAAAGATGGGTGATAGAGCACCACCTGAAGGTGTGCCCCAACATACGCCCGTGAAGCAGAAGGCGAGGTGGCAGTCCACAGAGAAGCAAGCTTTCATCGTCCAAGAGACCCGCAAGTTGGAGGCTGTGGGTGTCATTCGCGAGGTTCGGTACCCCGAGTGGCAAGCAAACCTTGTCGTCGTGCCCGAGAAAGGCGGAAAGGAGCGAATGTGCATCGACTTCACCAACCTCAACAAGGCCTGCCCTCAAGATCTCTTCCCTCTTCCATGCATCGACCAGATCGTCGACTCCACTGTCGAGTGTGACTTGATGTGCTTCATGGATGCATTCTCAGGATATCACCAGATCAAGATGGCGGTAGAGGATGTGGAGAAGACAGCTTCCAGACCCCGTGAGGGGTGTACTGCTACACTTGCATGCCTTTCGGGCTGCGCAATGCAGGCGCAACCTTCCAGTGGCTCATGCACATTGCCTTGGGTCGGCAGCTCGGGAGGAACGCTAAAGCCTGCGTCGACGACATCGTGGTGAAGTCTCGGGAGGCGAGGACCTTGATCCAAGACCTGGAGAAGACCTTTGAAAGCCTCCACCAGGTGGACTTGCAACTCAACCCGGAGAAGTGCGTGTTTGGCGTCCCTTCCGGCAAACTGCTGGGCTTCCTTGTGTCCCACAGGGGGATCGAGGCCAACCCAGAGAAGGTCAAGGCCATTGAAGACATGAGTCCACCACACACCCTCAAGGAAATGCAAAAGCTTGCTGGACAGGTGACTGCGTTGGGACGCTTCACTTCCAAGCTGGGAGAGTGTGCCCTACCCTCTTCAAGCTGATGAAGAAGAAGGGCCCATTCGAGTGGACCCCGGAGGTTGGCCGAGCATTTCAAGACCTCAAGAGATACCTGACCAGCCCTGCAGTGATGGTGGCGCCGCAACCTCTCGAGCCCCTAGTGCTTTATCTTGCTGTCACTCCCCACTCTACCAGTGCGGCTCTAGTGGCGGTTCGGGAAGAACACCAAGACAAGGGCGCATCGCGTCGAGCTACGTCCCCAGCAAAGACGACGCAAGACCAGGAGGGTGTCGCAAGGGCTGCAGCAGCGACAGCAGAGGATCAAGCTCAGCAGGACGACGCCCCTGAACCCGCAAAGGCCCCAACAAGCGATCAAGCATTGGGGGCCCCACCACCTCAGGAGGCACCCCAACTCCCGGAAGGCGCAAGCCTCATCAGCGCGCCTACCCTCGTCGAGCACCCGATAAACTTTGTCAGCACGGTGTTGCGGGATGCAAGAGCACGGTACCCCATGCCTCAAAAGCTCCTACTCACGCTCCTGGTGGCCTCACGAAAGTTGTGGCACTACTTTCAAGGCCACCCCATCAAGGTCGTCTCAGCCTACCCACTAGAGAGGGTGCTCAGGAGCCCCAACTCCACCGGGAGGGTCGCCGAGCGGAACATCGAGCTGCAGGCATTCCAGTTGGAGTTCAGCACCACCAGGGTCATCAAGGGAGCCACGCTCGCTGATTTCATGGCAGAATGGACGGATGCCCCGGAGCTTGAAATAGGCGAGGACCGGCCCCTCTTGTCGGGAAGTGAGGAGCCCGACGGCTGGGTCATGTATTTCGATGGTAACTCCGCGCGCCAAGGCACGGGGGCTGGAGCAGAGCGCATCTCGCCCACTCAGGACTAGCTCTACTACGCCGTGCAGCTCTGCTTCCAGTAGGGCGATAAGGTCTCCAACAATATTGCAGAGTACGGACGCCTCATAGCCAGCCTGAAGGCTGCGGTGGAACTGGGGGTGAAGTGTCTCACCATCAGGGGCGACTCGCAGCTCCTCGTCAACTTCTCCAACAAGGTATATGAGCCGAAGGTTGAACACATGGAGGCATACCTCGTGGAAGTGCGCAAGATGGAGAAGCAGTTCCTGGGCTTGGAGTTGCAGCACGTGCCCCGGGGAACCAACAAGGAGGCCGACGACATCGCCAGAAGGCCATCCAAGTGACAGCCCCAAGAGCCTGGCGTCTTTGAGGAGCGGCTCTTCAAGCCATTGGCGACACCACCGCTTTCAAGGACAGCGCAGCCTCGGGAGGAGCTCCCGCAGCCACCTGTCGCGGGAGCCCCAGCATGTGGCCCGACTAAGGGAGCACGTCTACTATTGGCGCTCGAGCCCCAGGAGGGATGCTGGACCAAGGAATTCAAGGAATACCTGACGCAAGGGACGCTGCCGGAGAAGGAGGAAGACGCGGAGCATGTGGCATGGCAAGCCACGGCGTACTGCATCCAGGACAGTGAGTTATACAGGAAGCATCCAAATGGCATTTCATTGTGTTGCATCTCCAGGGAACAGGGGAAAGAGCTGCTAGCCGACATACAGGCAGGGACTGCGGGCACCACTCATCGTCACGAACCCTCATCGGCAAGGCATTCCGCAGCGGATTCTACTGGCCTAAGACGCTCAACGACGCAGCTGAGCTGGTTAGATCCTGTGAGGCCTGCCAATTCCACGCCAAGCAAATCCATCGGCCAGCTTAGGGCCTCCAGACCATTCCACTCTTGTGGCCGTTCGCAGTCTAGGGACTGGACATCCTGGGCCCGTTCCCTCGAGCGCCTGGGGGCTACCGATACCTCTATGTTGCCATCGACAAGTTCACCAAGTGGGCGAAGGTGGAAGCCATCCGCACCATCCCAGCTGGCACTGTGGTCAAGTTCATCAAGGGCCTCGTGAGCCGTTTGGGGTCCCCAACCGCATCATCACCGATAATGGCTCGCAGTTCACCAGTAATCGCCTCAAAATGTACTGCACTAACCTTGGAACGCAGATTTGCTACGCTTCAGTGGCGCACCCCCAGAGCAATGGCCAAGCTGAACATGCCAACGCGGAGGTCCCGAGAGGCCTCAAGACCAGGACCTTCAAGAAGAAGCTCGAAGCCTGCGGCAGGGGCTGGCACGACGAGCTGCAGTCCGTGCTGTGGTCCATCCGCACCACCTCCACCAAGCCCACGAGCGACACCCCGTTCTTCCTCGTCTATGGAGCAGAAGCAGTCCTCCCTCACAAGGTCAAGCATCGCTCCGCACGGGTCCTGGCGTATGATGATATGCAGCAAGACGCCACGCGGGGGATGGACCTCGTGCTGGGGGAGGAACGCCGCCGCGAAGCTGCACTATGGGCGGCAAGATACCAGCAGGCACTGCGGCGGTATCACTGCCGCAGCGTCCGCTCCAGGACGCTCGAGGTGGGTGACCTGGTCCTGAGGTGGGCGCTCACCAGGGAAGGGTTGCATAAGCTCTCACCCATGTGGGAGGGCCCGTTCAAGGTCGTCCATGTCTGCAGGCTTGGCTCCGCGCGCCTGGAGACGCAGGAAGGGGTACCCATCCAGAATGCCTGGAACATCCAACACCTCCGGAAGTTCTACCCATGAAGAAAGGCCCACTGTCTGTGAAGAAAGGCCCAACGCCTGTGAAGAAGGCCCAGTGCCCGTGAAGGTCTCCGCTCGTGACACTCTCACGTAATAATGAGTGGGGCTGCACACGCCCCAGAGTCTCAGGAGTGCCGCCCTTGGGCCCGGGGGCTCCCTCCCACGTCTTAGTGGCAGCACTTATCTCCGCGCTGGTGAGAAGACATGAAGACTAGAGTAGGTGCCGGACGCGACTTTTCATTTGCTTTGCAAGTTGGCTCGCCCCTCTTTTAATTGAAATTTCCTTTCTGGTGTCTCTTTATGGTCCCATCCTGTCGCTTTCTGCCTCTGTTTCTGCCTTCATTTCTCTGGTCGACCTGTACTCTCTCTCGTGCCCCCCGCGAGGGGGCTGGACAGGTACCCTCATGATCTTCCTTCTTCAATTTTTCGCGAGGTACCCTCGTGCGAGCCCGCAAGCTGGCGACACCTCTCTCAACCCGTGCCCCTCGGGTACTGCAATACGAAGCGATGGGTCAAGGCTAGCGGCGCCTGTGACCAAGGCTCGGGTGAATGACATTCCTCTTAATGAATTTTTTGCAGTTCCTAAGCACCTACCAGGCCAAGGAGGCCTCGACAGGCACCAGGAAGCAAGCGCCTCGTGAGGAGGAGACTACTCCAAGCAAGCCAAGCTAAGTTATCTCTACATGAAACGACGATGTTGCGACACAACACAGGAACAATAAACATAGCATAATACTTGAGAAATCATAGTTCGTTGCACGCCCCTCTGGGCCCATACTGGCTTCTTTCTTAATACAGGAAGGAAAGGAAGAACGAAATAAAAGCGGCGGATGCCCCAACAGCGATCCACGAGGGCGGGCCCTTGGCGCCGTCCCGAGCTCACCCAGACCCCTCCTCGCGCTTCACGAAGGCACGGCGACGAGACGACCCACTGCCACCTTCGAAGCAGGCATGTCGGCGTGGCGGCTGGTCATAACCGCCGCTGCTGGAGCTGTCGCCGGAGGAAGAGCCGCCATAGCTGGACGAGACGTGGTTGGCCCCAAGGGCGGGTTCGCCCTCATCCTCATCATGACCATCGCCAAGGCCGAGCACCTCCCCACCGTCGTTGACCTCGGGGCAGCACCCAGCGCGGCGACCATCTTCCCCAAACACCCTCACGTAGAGGGTCACGTCACCGTCATACTTGAAATGGAGGCTGCACCGCCTGCCCAGGCCACACGCGCGGGCAAACATCTGCCAGCTGCGGGCCAGGGCTATGTTTCCTCCGACGGAGACCTCAACCGCGACCCAGGAAGCCCTGCTGCAGCAGCCGTCCGCCTATAGCCAGAGCCCGCCTGGACCTGAGGCCGGCAGCTCGTCGGCGAAGAAGCACGGGAGCTGAAGCCAGTTGCCAGCCGGGTTCTCCGACCAGACGACGAACTCCGGCAGCACCTCCGCTGAGTGGAAGCACGGCTGGGGAGGCCGCACGACCACGACACGTCTCCCTTCATCAATAGGGCTGCCATGACTAGAGTGACCCCTGCCATGCGAAGCGGCACCGCCGCGACTGCGGGGGGGGGGGGGGGGGTCTCGGTGTGCTTGCGAGGATGGATGCGCCCACGCTTGGGCACCAGAGAGCCGGGCCCCTCGCGAGGTGCCTCCCCTTCTCCGCGGCGAAGAACCTCTTCGATGGCACCATTGGCATCGCAACTAGCGATGGAGCAAAGGGGGGGGAAGCGAGTGGAATGGGAAAAGATGGGCGACGAGGGCTCTGCCCCCCTTTCCATTTATAGCAGGAGAAGGCCAACCAGCGCCCCCACGATCACATGTAATGATGGTTTTTCCTTGCATGCAGCAGGGACTCGTCAAATCCGGCAGTTGCCGAGGCAACGTGGGGAAGCAGAGACGCCCACGTCCAATCAATCGCCACAAGTCGACCAAGGCCGCAGGCTATTGGGGCCCGCGGCGCTCCGCACTTGCCCTTTGGCTTCGCCTCGAAGCCAAGCCCGAGCGCCTTGGGCCCGGGGGCTACTGTCGGTGTTCTAGGAATGAGGCTCCCCGGACTTGCCTGCCTGCAGCCCACGGTGTGGCTCTGCGGGCGGGCATGTACGGCCCATCTTCACCAACAAGGACTCAAGAGCCTCGCGAGGGGCCAAGCCTCACGAGGCAGATGACGCAAGACCCCCTCAGGAGCGGCCTCACCAGGTTGGCTCGCGAGGGGCGGAGAGATCAAGGCAAGGCAAACCTCGCGAGGTTCTCATGACGTGAGCCATGACGACCAAGGCCAGGCGGGCTCCAGCGCGCACAGTGTCCTTGTTTCCTCTTTGGTACTAAGGAGGCAAGCGCATGCGAAGAGTTCCGAGGCATCAGGCAAAGGTTTCCATATCGGTGCAGCGAGACCAAGACCAGCAGGACGGTAGGATGGAGGTCACCGTGGAGCCCAAGACGGCGTCACGACCAGAGCCTTTGGCAGGCGGAGACTACTTTTGTCAGGATAAGCTGTACTAGTTGTCCCCTTTCGAATTGGCCGTTGTGGCATCCCTTCCCGCTCAATATTTGGGAAGAGGACCAGGGCCTCTATAAATAGGACTAGCCACCACGTTAGAGGGGAGGGATCCATCCTCACAACCACAAGTTCACCAAGCACAAGAACACCTCTCCTCAGGAGGCTGTTCTTCCCCTTGTACTGTTCATCCTCAGCCCAAGAGGCAATCCACCACCACCACACTGGAGTAGGGTATTACACTGCAACGGTGGCCCGAACCAGTATAAATCTTGTGTCCCGTGTGTTGTGAGTTCGTGTGCCTAGCCTAGAGGTCGCGAAGTGTTTGAGGGCGTGATCAGTGAGGGAGAGATCTGCGTGCGCACCCCAGTGCTTGAACCTCAAGTGTTTTGCCGGAACCCGAAATCCGACAGAAACTACGAAACAACTATGTCTTCGCAATCCATAGTCTTGATACGATGTCTTCTCATGTCATAGTCTTCAATGTGAAACTCTTCACAGACCACCATTGTCTTCAATGTCTTCACACATTTTTAGGGGTCATCTTTGGTAGGTAAACCGAATCAATGAGGGACTACTACCGGTGTTATCCTGCAATTCTCACAAACACATTAGTCCCTCAACCAAGTTTGTCGTCAATACTCCAAAACCAACTAGGGGTGGCACTAGATGCACTTAATCTCCCCCTTTTTGGTGATTGATGACAAACTGGTTGAAGTTTTCAACGGCGATAAAAGTATGTGAAATTGTAAGGATAAGGTATTGTCTTCATAAGTAGCAAAAGGCTCCCCCTGAAGATGTGCATATAAATAATTTGTGTTTGAATGCAAATGCACATGGTAGGTTTTACTTGTGGAGATCCTCTTCAGCTTATGAAGACAATTCATCATGCATGAAAGAATACAATCAAGATAATGACATGCATAATGAAAAATGGACATCTGCGGAATGACTTTGTGCGGAATTTATCATCGCACATGCGGAATTTATCATTGCATCACAAAGTTAATAGAAAAGGTAGCAGACAACCATCAAGTTGAAGTGTTACAACTCAAAGAACCGAAAGTATCAAAAGCGAGAGTTGTAAACACTTGGCAAAAAGTATAGCAACCACCCATAAGGACCCGCTTGAAGGCTGTCAACTCATATGCTTCTCCCCCTTTTGTTAGTAAGGACCAAAAAGGTTTGAAGACATAGAGCTCTACTCGTTCCCATGAGTAGGTGAAGATGCAGGGTCGATGTTGGAATCTGGTGGTGCAGAAGAACTTGGTGGAGTGTCGATTCACGGCGAAGTTGTAGTTGGTGAAGTAGCGTCATCTTCGTTATCGACGACTCTGGCATTGACAGTTGCCGCCGAGGAGGAGTACTCAGAATCTTCGAGTGAGGGAGTCCGACACAAGAGAGTGTTTCTGGGAGGTGTGGAATCAAATTTGAATCGCTCTGTGAAGCCATCCTGCTGAAGAACATCTTCAGAGCATAGCAATGTCAGACTCTTCCATGACCGCCGATAGGTTTCATGTGTGACAAAGGCATTCTTGGTAGCAAGATTTCAAATGCGATTGACATTCCACCAAGAGGCTCTACATCTGACGCTTGATATAGTCATGATGCTTATCCTCTTTTTGATGTAATGCCATGAGAAGCTCTCGGTCATTGAGAGCACGAGATTGCTTCCAAGGCCTTTGAGCCATGGTGCTTTCAGTGGCTTCAGCGGTTGCACGGAGAGGTGCACGAGTGTTACCAGCCAAAGGGTAAACACGAGTTGCAGCAAGAACTCCTTCAATGGGTTGGGTGAAGCTTTGGTGATCGACATTGTGAAGATATAGTGGCTCCTTAGCAGGTCTAGGGTAGATGTCTTCGACAGACATATCAACCTCTGGCAAGAAGACGAGATGATTGCGCATAGAGGGCTGATAATTGAGAGAAGAGCAAAGATTGATGAGGCGCATTACCCATGGAGCATAAAACTTCAGGCCAAATAGATCAGAGCCAGATGTAGCAAGCTGCCTGATGAAGAAATCTTGAGCATTGAAGCTAATGCCATTGAGGATATAGAAAACCAATGTCTTCATTGCTCCTTCAAGCTTTGCTGCAGGAGAATGTCCTTTGACAGGCCATAGAGTTCGCCTGATGATATGATAAATGGTGCGGGGCAGATACTCTAGGTCTTCAACAAGGAATTCCTTTGGATATTCAGTATCGCTTGGCAGTGGCTTCATCATGCTGAGCATTTGACTCATGTTCGGCTCAGGCTTCTGAAATATGCTCTCCAAAGCATTACGGTGAAGCTAACAACCAGGTTCATAGCGTTCACCTAGAGTGGGCAAGGCAGTAAGCTCAATTATATCTAGGGCTTTGGCTTCATGGTGTACATCGCCCGTCATCCACTCAAGGACCCAAGTCTTCGGATCCTTGTAGTAGCCGCGTATGTGAAGAGTGGCATAGAATTGTAGCAGAAGCTCCTCATTCTAATTTTCTTTGTCGGTCACAAACTGCAGAAGGCCAACATCTTTGAAGTACTCTAGAGCTTCTTCCAAGCAGGGAAGGCCAGACATGGCTTCACTGTCTAGACGCATATGAGGAAAAATGCACCCTTGAATGTATAAGACACAAGAATAATAACTGCGCTGTTGATAGCGCCAGAACCGATCTGATGAAATCTTTGGCTGCGAATATGGGTTCTTCGCAATGCCTGGAAACCTTGGCAGCCTGGGCTTTGGATTTTGGACCTGAGGCCGGCGCTCCACATGATAGTTAAACTATGGTTCGGGAGCAGGTGGAGGAACCAGAATGGGCCAGCGGACGGTGACAAGTTGACCATGATCGAATGCTTGCTCAATGGTGTGAGGCCTTGGAGGCGGTACAGGAGCAGAGGCATTGACTTGGGATTCAAGCTGCACATTGGCTTCCGATGCAACATGTACTTCTGGCACCATATTCATTGCAGGCGCTGAGGGAGTCCTGGACTAAGGGGTCCTCGGATGTCCGGCCTGTTATCTATGGGCCAGACTGATGGGCTGTGAAGACATGAAGCCCGAAGACTACACCATGTCCAGACTGGACTCTACTTGGCGTGGAAGGCAAGCCTGGCGACCGAAGATTCCTTCTTATGTAACCGACTCCATGTAAACCCTAGATCCCCTTGGTGTCTATATAAACCGAAGGGGATAGTCCGGAAGGGAGACACATATACTCATTACCATATTCTTAGGCTAGACATCTAGGGTTTAGCCATTACGATCTCGTGGTAGATCAACTCTTGTAATACTCATATTCATCAAGATCAATCAAGCAGGAAGTAGGGTATTACCTCCATAGAGAGGGCCCGAACCTGGGTAAACATCGTGTCCCATGTCTCCTGTTACCATCGATCCTAGACACACAGTTCGGGACCCCCTACCCGAGATCCGCCAGTTTTGACACCGACATTGATGCTTTCATTGAGAGTTCCACTGTGTCGTCGACAGAAGGCTCGATGGCCCCTTCGATCGTCAATAATGACGCTGTCCAAGGAGGAACCTTCCTCCCCAGACAGATCTTCGTATTCGGCGGCTTCGTACTGCGGGCCAACTCGTTTGGCCATCTGGAGCAGATTGACAGCTACGCCCCTGGCCACCAGGTCAGATTCGGAAGCCTGACTTACATTGCGGACGTCCGTGGAGATTTGATCTTCAACGGATACGAGACCATGGCAATCGCTCCCCATCGCCTCGATGAACATGGCCTAAACCTGTCATCCGGCCGCATCCAGGAGATAGCTCCTGTAACAGCTCTGGCCTTAAATCCGGAGCAGATCAAGTCGCCCGAAGACGGGAAGGTTGACCCCGTCAGAGGGCTACCGATTCCGCGGCGCTGGAGCTGCACGCAGATTCCACTACATACGGTGTCCGCATCAACGGAATCTCGGACTCGCCTCGGATATCGAACTTCGAACCCTGCGAGCCCGCGCATACCGAACTCGATCGGTTATCGATCCTCAAGTTCAGTGCCGCAGATGTCTTCCAACACTCGCCCATGGGTGACTGTAACACCCCGGATATGACTTTCCCAATTTGTACTCCAACTCTTGCCGTTTCCGGCGTTAAGTTATTTTATTTTCTCGGGTTCGGGTCTTTATCTCCGTGTGTTTTTATCGTTGTCATGCATCTCATATCATGTCATCATATGCATTGCATTTGCATACATGTTCATCTCATGCATTCGAGCATGTTCCCCGTTGTCCGTTTTGCATTCCGGCGCTTCGTTCTCCTCCGGTGGTCATTTCTACCTTTCTTTCGTGTGTGGGGATTAAACATTTCCGGATTGGACCGAGACTTGCCAAGCGGCCTTGGTTTACTACCGGTAGACCGCCTGTCAAGTTTCATATCATTTGGACTTCGTTTGATACTCCAACGGTCAACCGAGGGACCGAAAAGGCCTCGTGTGTGTTGCAGCCCAACACCCCTCCAAGTTGGCCCAAAACCCACCAAAACCCTCTCCATCATCTAGAGCGTTCGATAACGATCGCATGGCCGAAAACCGCACCTCATTTGGACTCTCCTAGCTCCCTCCACCTCTATTTAAAGACCCCTCCTCGAAAATCCGGATCTCCCCCATCCAAACCCTAAAAAAATCACCTCCGACGCCGCCGGACACGTCCGGACGGAGCCGGACGCGTACGCCGCCTCCGCCGACCAACACCGTGCTGCCACGTGGCGGGAACCGCGCCCACATCGCCGCCAGCACCGCCGGCCCGCGAGGCCCGCTCGGGGCCCTCCCGGCCCACGTTCCCTGCCTCCTCTCGCCCTCAAGCCGCCGCCGTCCTCTTCGCGTCCGGCAGCCCGAGGCGAACGGAGCCGCCGCGCACCACTCGACGCCGGCTGGCCGCAGCCCGCCGCGCCGCCCTGGTCCGGCGACGTCCGCGCCGCCCCGCGCGTCGCCCCACGCCGTGGTCGCCGCCTCCGGCCTCCTCCTGAACGCCCGCACCCGCAGCCGGCCGCCCCGACTACTCCGGCCATCTCCGGCGACCTCCGGTGTTCAGTTCCGGTGAACCTCGTAAAACGCGCCCGGCCAGATCTGGATCCGGATCTTGCCTCGGTTGACTTTCCGTCCCTAACCCTAAATATTTTGGCATTGTTCATCGCATCGTAACTTTGCATCCGTAGCTCCGTTTTGGGCATATAGCATATCAAAATGTTCAACTCAGAGAGTACATCATTTCATTCCATTGCATCATTTTCATTTGAGTTCATCTTGATGCCCGAAATGCTGTTAGAAGAGGGCTACTTGAGATAATTGTTAGATCTGCTGCTCCATTTAGATATTTGTCTTTTTTGCCATGATTATTGTGTGCATGATATGACCTGGAGCTCTACATATGTTTTGTTTCGGGTTTTGCCATCTTTCCAGAGGTGCAACCCATGTATTTTTGTAATGTGTGTGGTGACTAGCACAAGCTTGCAAAGTGAGGCACTTGGTAATGTTGATTTCAGGGACTTAGCATTTCCACTAAGTCCTTGAGCTGTTTATCTCATATGGCCATATGTTCATGTTGTTTCCTAGTCATCCGTGCCTCTTTTGAGGATGATCAGTAAGGATGTTTTGTTAATCTTGTAGTGCTCTATCCATCCATGTCTTTGTTTGCAATTATGGAGCACCCTATCTTGAGTCAATCGAGCTCTACTTTTGCTACTTCGTGAATCTGGACAGATTGTCTACTTGTAAGCGATTTTGCCGATGATGTTGTAGTTGATCCGTGCATGCTATCTATTGTTCTTGCCATGTCTAGCTTGAATTTTGTGTATTCTTGATGGGTGTATGCTTTGCTTGTCATTACTTGCTCCGTAGTGAGTGCATCGAGCTCGTAAACATGCCTACTTGATATCTGTTTTTCAGCATGCTCCAGTTTTCACTAAGTTTGTGATCTGATTATGTTTTTAACCATGTTCACATGCTTGCAATTGTATATTCTGATCCCTTTTGGCTCAAGGTTACTAAGAGACTTTTTTTAAGCTCTTTGAGTAGCTCCATGCCATGCTTTACTTTGCCTTGTTCAGGTCCTGTAGCATATAGTTTTGTTGCTCCAAAGTGTGCTACCTGATCTGAAATCCCAGACAAGTGTTAATTTCACCAAGTCTGAAATCTGTTTGCCAGTATGAATTTTGCCCATGCTTATTTGAACTTGTTAATGGATGAATTGGCCATATCTCAGTGCTAGACTTTTGTTAAGCATCATGAATATATCCCTGCCATGTATTTTGTTGTCATGTTTGGGTGCAGTAGCTTGTTCATCTCTTTGCATTTAGATGGCTACTTGCTGTAAATCGCAAACCGGTGTCAAATTTGAATCGCTTGCCATTTCCCAACCGTAACTCCGATTCCCACGTTCTTTATAACGTTTTCAAGCGAATTCATCTCATCTTTCCAGTGGCACACTTGGATTCCAAGTTGAGGCCAGGTTCATGCATCCCTTGTCAAATCTTGCACATGCATCCCGCATAGCATACCATCCTTGCATCATATTGTTTGATCCTTGCACGTGGTTGATTGTGTTCCGTTTGGCTTGTTTGTCTTGTTTGGGTAGAACCGGGAGACGAGTTCGCTAACGAGGAGCCCGTTGAGTTTGCATTCGAGGATCCAGTCAACTCTGACAACTTTGCAGGCAAGATGATCATACCCTCGAAATCACTACTATCTTTTCTTTGCTAGATGCTCGCTCTTTTGCTATTGCCAATGCTAAGATGCCTACCACTTTCTTTCAAGCCTCCCAAATTGCCATGTCAAACCTCTAACCTACCATGTCCTAGCAAACCGTTGATTGGCTATGTTACCGCTTTGCTCGGCCCCTCTTATAGCGTTGCTAGTTGCAGGTGAAGATTGGAGACCGCTCCTTGTTGGAACTTTATTTTCTTGTTGGGATTTCATTATATTGCCATGCTATCTTAGTGCATCTATATACTTGGTAAAGGGTGGAAGGCTCGGCCTCTCGCCTAGTGTTTTGTTCCACTCTTCCTGCCCTAGTTTCCGTCATATCGGTGTTATGTTCCTGGATTTTGCGTTCCTTATGCGGTTGGGTTATAATGGGAACCCCTTGATAGTTCGCCTTGATTAAAGCTTTTCCAGCAATGCCCAACCTTGGTTTTACCATTTGCCACCTAGCCTCTTTTTCCCTTGGGTTTCCGGAGCCCGAGGGTCATCTTATTTTAAACCCCCCCGGGCCAGTGCTCCTCTGAGTGTTGGTCCACCTGTCAGCTGCCGGTGGGCACCAGGGGCAACTCTGGGCTGGCCTACCCGTACCTAGGACAATCTGAGTGTGCCCTGAGAAAGAGATATGTGCAGCTCCTATCGGGATTTGTCGGCACATTCGGGCGGTGTTGCTGGATTTGTTTTAACCTGTCGAAGTGTCTTGAAGAACCGAGGTACCGAGTCTGATCGGAATGTCTCGGGAGGAGGTCTATTCCTTCGTTGACCGTGAGAGCTTGTCATGGGCTAAGTTGGGACTCCCCTACAGGGATTTGAACTTTCAAAAGCCGTGCCCGCGGTTATGGGCAGATGGGAATTTGTTAATGTCCGGTTGTAGATAACTTGAACCTTAACTTAATTAAAATGAATCAACCGTGTGAGTTACCATGATGGCCTCTTCTCGGCGGAGTCCGGGAAGTGGACACGGTGTTGGAGTAATGTTTGTGCAGGTTGCTCTCTAGTTTCTCGCTCGTGCTTTGGCTTCTCTTCTCGCTCTCTTTTGCGAACAGGATAGCCACCATATTTGCTAGTCGCTTACCGCAGCTCCACACATATTTTACCTTGCCTTACCTATAAGCTTAAATAGTCTTGATCGTGAGGGTGCGAGATTGCTGAGTCCCTATGGCTCACAGATTACTATTACACCAGATGCAGGGCCTGATGATTCCGCTCCAGGTGACGCGCTCGAGCTCAAGTGGGAGTTCGACGAGGACTCTCAACGTTACTATGTTTCCTTTCCTGATGATCAGTAGTGGTGCCCAGTTGGGGGTGATCGGGACCGTGTCGCATGTTGGGTTATCTTTTATTTTGGCGCCGTAGTCGGGCCATGAGTGTTTGGTTGATGTAATGCTATTTTATGTACTTGATTGACGTGGCGAGTGTAAGCCAACTATTGTTATCTCCCCTTTTATTATCTATATTACATGGGATGTTGTGAAGATTACCTAACTTGCGACATATGCCTTCAATGCGATTATGTCTCTAAGTCATGCCTCGACACGTGGGAGCTATAGTCGCATCGAGGGTGTTACAAGTTGCTATCAGAGCCTTCCCCGACCTAAGGAGCCCCATTGCTTGATCGTTTTTAGCGGCCGAGTTGTGTCTAGAAAAATGTTTTGAGTTATTTAGGAATTATATATCGGAGAGTTTAGGAATTCTTTTTACTGCCCAGTCTCCTCATCGCTCTGGTAAGGCATCCTGACGTAGAGTTTTGACTCTTCTCTTCTCAAATTTCACTAAAAAAAATTTAGGATCACGCGAGTATCTTGGAATCGTTCCGATGGTTTTATGATGAGAACATTATCTTGGTGCCTCCTGTCAGGGGTTTTGTGGAAGTGTCCCGAGGAGTTGAGCTCTGAGGTGTTGTCGTCATAATTTTATCGTTGCAGTTCTGGAATACCTGAGTTTAGTACGCCGACGCCACCCAATACTGGGGTGGGAGTTCGGGAGTATCGCCATAACTTGTATAACGGATGCTTTTCGAAGGTTGAGGTAGATGGTTTCCGAAGTTTTTCTCGGTTATGTGTTGAAGGATGGATACAGCTGGATGTAGGATTTGCTAGATTTGGGTGAGATATTATGCTTCCCCTGTATCCCCAACACCTGATTGCATAACCGGAAAGGTTTGGGAGTTTTCATAGGTGGGAATTCTTGTAGCTCTAGTTCTTCTTCCACGGATATTGGTTTGAGATTGGGATTTCTTACCGATTATTCATTCTTGATCCGTACCTTGTTGATTTATTTCTCTACCTAAATTCTACGTGGATTCTCAATTTATGGATATGTGACCATTTCAAGAGGAATGCATTCGTTCATTTTGTTCGGATGTGAAGACTATATGTTTCAATTTTCATTCCATTGGATTCAGCTTCTATATTTGTCTATCAATGTGCTAATGGATGTCAACCTCTTCAGGATGGCTCCTCCAACGCGCATGACTCTGAATCCTGATCCGCCACCACCTCCACCTCCCCCGGAGGCATGGCAAGCTGTGATGTCCGCAACCAATGCAAACACACAGTTGATCATGCAAATTCTTCAAGAGCGCAATCAAGGCAACCAAGGGACCCAAGGCAACAATCAGAATCATTTTGCTACACTCAACTAGTTTCTTACTAATGGGCCAAAGACTTTCAGCAATTGTGTTGAGGCAACCGATGCTGACGATTGGCTTGTGGATCTGTGCAAGCATTTCGAGTGCAGTAACGTCAGGCCTGAGGACTTTGTTAAGTTCGCTTCCTTCCAACTCAAAGATCAAGCTGCAGAATGGTTCCAGCAGTACAAGGACTCCAGAGGTGGACGTGTGATCACTTGGGATGATTTCCGTCGAGATTTCCGAGCTCATCATATTCCCCAGAGCGTGGTTGAAAGCAAGCGTGAGGAATTCCGCAATCTGAAGCAAGGCTCTTTGTCTGTCTATGACTACAACAAGTTGTTTCAGAAGCTCGCCCGCTTTGCCAAGCAGGACGTCCCGGATGAGAAGAGCATGATATATCAGTTCAGGGGTGGTCTCAGAGAAGAAATGCAGCTCGCTCTTGTCCTCTTCGAGCCCTTGAGATACGATGAGTTCTACAACATGGCACTGAAGAAAGAGGCTGCTCAGTTGAGGTGTGATGCTTCCAAGAAGCGAGTCAGAGATGTTACTCCTTCTTCCTCTACTCAAGTGGCCAAGCAGCAGAAGTTTTGGCTTCCTCCTCCTCCGTTCCGTCAGCCGTATCAGCAGAAGAGCAAAGGTGGCAGTGGTTCTTCCCACCCACCCAACCCTGGCTTTCAGAACAAGACTCCGTCTCAAGCACCAAGATCGAGTGCTCTGTATCACCGTCCGCTTTCAAAGGTCACGTGTAAGAAGTGCCAACAGAAGGGTCACTATGCCAACAAGTGTCTCAACCAGAGGCAATCAAATTCCTCAAAGTCAAGTGGTCACACCATTCCGACCGTGAAGCTACTTGGGAATGCGAGGATCACCTCCGTTCCGAGAACCCGACGTTCTTTCAGTCCTAGATCTCGGGACGAGATCCTTTCGAAGTGGTGGAGTGTTGTAACACCCCGGATATGACTTTCCCAATTTGTACTCCAACTCTTGCCGTTTCTGGCGTTAAGTTATTTTATTTTCTCGGGTTCGGGTGTTTGTCTCCGTGTGTTTTTATCGTTGTCATGCATCTCATATCATGTCATCATATGCATTGCATTTGCATACGTGTTCATCTCATGCATTCGAGCATTTTCCCCGTTGTCCGTTTTGCATTCCGACGCTTCATTCCCCTCCGGTGGTCATTTCTACCTTTCTTTCGTGTGTGGGGATTAAACATTTCTGGATTGGACCGAGACTTGCCAAGCGGCCTTGGTTTACTACCGGTAGACCGCCTGTCAAGTTTCGTATCATTTGGACTTCGTTTGATACTCCAACGGTCAACCGAGGGACCGAAAAGGCCTCGTATGTGTTGCAGCCCAAAACCCCTCCAAGTTGGCCCAAAACCCACCAAAACCCTCTCCATCATATAGAGCGTTCGATCACGATCGCGTGGTCGAAAACCGCACCTCATTTGGACTCTCCTAGCTCCCTCCACCTCTATTTAAAGACCCCTCCTCGAAAATCCGGATCTCCCCCGTCCAAACCCTAAAAAAATCACCTCCGATGCTGCCGGACACGTCCGGACGAAGCCGGACGCGTCCGCCGCCTCCGCCGACCAACACCGCGCTGCCACGTGGCGGGAACTGCGCCCATATCGCCGCCAGCGCCGCCTGCCCGCGAGGCCCGCTCGGGGCCCTCCCGGCCCACGTTCCCCGCCTCCTCTCGCCCTCAAGCCGCCGCCGTCCTCTTCGCGCCCGGCCTCCCAAGGCGACCGGAGCCGTCGCGCGCCGCTCGTCGCCGGCTGGCCGCAGCCCGCCGCGCCGCCCTGGTCCAGTGACGTCCGCGCCGCCCCGCGCGTCGCCCCACGCCATGGTCGCCGCCTCCGGCCTCCTCCTCAACGCCCGCACCCGCAGCCGGCTGCCCCGACTACGCCGGCCATCTCCGGCAACCTCCGATGTTCAGTTCCGGTGAACCTCGTAAAACGCGCCCTGCCAGATCTGGATCCGGATCTTGCCTCGGTTGACTTTTCGTCCCTAACCCTAAATATTTTGGCATTGTTCATCGCATCATAACTTTGCATCCGTAACTCCGTTTTGGGCATATAGCATATCAAAATGTTCATCTCAAAGAGTACATCATTTCATTCCATTGCATCATTTTCATTTGAGTTCATCTTGATGCCCGAAATGCTGTTAGAAAAGGGCTACTTGAGATAATTGTCAGATCTGCTGCTCCATTTAGATATTTGTCTTTTTTGCCATGATTATTGTGTGCATGATATGACATGGAGCTCTACATATGTTTTGTTTAGGGTTTTGCCATCTTTCCAGAGGTGCAACCCATGTATTTTTGTGATGTGTGTGGTGACTAGCACAAGCTTGCAAAGTGAGGCACTTGGTAATGCTGATTTCAGGGACTTAGCATTTCCACTAAGTCCTTGAGCTGTTTATCTCATATGGCCATATGTTCATGTTGTTTCCTAGTGATCCGTGCCTCTTTTGTTAATCTTGTAGTGCTCTATCCATCCATGTCTTTGTTTGCAATTATGGAGCACCCTATCTTGAGTCAATCAAGCTCTACTTTTGCTAAGAGACTTTTGTTAAGCTCTTTGAGTAGCTCCATTCCATGCTTTACTTTGCCTTGTTCAGGTCCTGTAGTATATAGTTTTGTTGCTCCAAAGTGTGCTACCTGATCTGAAATTCCAGACAAGTGTTAATTTCACTAAGTCTGAAATCTGTTTGCTAGTATGCATTTTTGCCATGCTTATTTGAACCTGTTAATGGATGAATTGGCCGTATCTCAGTGCTAGACTTTTGTTAAGCATCATGAATGCATCCCTGCCATGTATTTTGTTGTCATGTTTGGGTGCTGTAGCTTGTTCATCTCTTTGCATTTAGATGGCTACTTGCTGCAAATCGCAGACCGGTGTCAAATTTGAATCGCTTGACATTTCCCAACCGTAACTCCGATTCCGACGTTCTTTATAAAGTTTTCAAGCGATTTCATCTCATCTTTCCAGTGGAACACTTGGATTCCAAGTTGAGGCCAGGTTTATGCATCCCTTGTCAAATCTTGCACATGCATCCCGCATCGCATCCCGCATAGCATACCATCCTTGCATCATATTGTTTGATCCTTGCACGTGGTTGATTGTGCTCCGTTTGGCTTGTTTGTCTTGTTTGGGTAGATCCGAGAGATGAGTTCGCTAACGAGGTGCCCGTTGAGTTTGCTTTTGAGGATCCAGTCAACTCTGAAAACTTTGCAGGCAAGATGATCATACCCTCGAAATCACTACTATCTTTGCTTTGCTAGATGCTCGCTCTTTTGCTATTGCCAATGCTACAATGCCTACCACTTGATTTCAAGCCTCCCAAATTGCCATGTCAAACCTCTAACCCACCACGTCCTAGCAAACCGTTGATTGGCTATGTTACCGCTTTGCTCGGCCCCTCTTATAGCGTTGCTAGTTGCAGGTGAAGATTGGAGACCGCTCCTTGTTGGAACTTTATTTTCTTGTTGGGATTTCATTATATTGCCATGTTATCTTAGTGCATCTATATACTTGGTAAAGGGTGGAAGCCTCGGCCTCTCGCCTAGTTTTTTGTTCCACTCTTGCCGCCCTAGTTTTCGTCATATCGGTGTTATGTTCCCGGATTTTGCGTTCCTTGCACGGTTGGGTTATAATGGGAAGCCCTTGATAGTTCGCCTTGATTAAAGCTTTTCCAGCAATACCCAACCTTGGTTTTACCATTTGCCACCTAGCCTCTTTTCCCTTGGGTTTTCGGAGCCCGAGGGTCATCTTATTTTAAACCCCCCCGGGCCAGTGCTCCTCTGAGTGTTGGTCCACCTGTCAGCTGCCGGTGGCCACCAGGGGCAACTCTGGGCTGGCCTACCCGTACCTAGGACAATCTGAGTGTGCCCTGAGAAAGAGATATGTGCAGCTCCTATCGGGATTTGTCGGCACATTCGGGCGGTTTTGCTGGATTTGTTTTAACCTGTCGAAGTGTCTTGAAGAACCGAGGTACCGAGTCTGATCGGAACGTCTCGGGAGGAGGTCTATTCCTTCGTTGACCGTGAGAGCTTGTCATGGGCTAAGTTGGGACTCCCCTACAGGGATTTGAACTTTCAAAAGCCGTGCCCGCGGTTATGGGCAGATGGGAATTTGTTAATGTCCGGTTGTAGATAACTTGAACCTTAACTTAATTAAAATGAATCAACCGTGTGAGTTACCGTGATGGCCTCTTCTCGGGGGAGTCCAGGAAGTGGACACGGTGTTGGAGTAATGTTTGCGCAGGTTGCTCTCTAGTTTCTCGCTCGCGCTTTGCCTTCTCTTCTCGCTCTCTTTTGCAAACAGGATAGCCACCATATTTGCTAGTCGCTTGCCGCAGCTCCACACATATTTTACCTTGCCTTACCTATAAGCTTAAATAGTCTTGATCGCGAGGGTGCGAGATTGCTGAGTCCCTGTGGCTCATAGATTACTATTACACCAGATGCAGGGCCTGATGATTCCGCTCCAGGTGATGCGCTCGAGCTCAAGTGGCAGTTCGACGAGGACTCTCAACGTTACTATGTTTCCGTTCCTGATGATCAGTAGTGGTGCCCAGTTGGGGGTGATCGGGACCGTGTCGCATGTTGGGTTATCTTTTATTTTGGTGCCGTAGTCGGGCCATGAGTGTTTGGTTGATGTAATGCTATTTTATGTACTTGATTGACGTGGCGAGTGTAAGCCAACTATTGTTATCTCCCCTTTTATTATCTATATTACATGGGATGTTGTGAAGATTACCTAACTTGCGACATATGCCTTCAATGCGATTATGTCTCTAAGTCGTGCCTCGACACGTGGGAGCTATAGTCGCATGGAGGGTGTTACAGTGACATGCTAAACTCACTAAAAAACCTATCACTGGCAAGCGACCTGTCGCCGAACTATGTTCGGTTCGAACTCTCTGCGGACGATGAGGAATTTTGTTTCCCACCCGCCGCCCACTTCATAGCCACGGTTGAAGACCTAACCAACACGCCCGACCCCTGCCCGAAGACATCGACAGTTTGGACGACGATGAGGGTCAAGGCCAGAGCTTATTACCTGTTCGACACGGGAAGACCACTTCCTGGTATGACATGTGTATGAAAGACACACCTCACGGCGCTCTCGAGGATGACAAGAAGGATCCCGCCGAGAACAAACCGCGTGGTACACAGCCCGAAAACCGGCACCCTAGGCCACATCGCCCAAGAGAAAACACCGCCAACACCAGAGAAGACGACACCCCGGACAACAAAGACTCTGCTGAAGTAGAATCCGAGCAGGATGAATAGGAAGGCGGGCAGGATAGCTCTGATGAACAGACCACATATGGGGACTCAGAGGACAACAATTATCTCCCACCCTCCGAGGAAGAGGAGATCCTCGGCGACAAAGACTTTATCATACCCAAGGAACCTCTCGAGTATGAGCGCTTTAAATGCCAGCTTATAGCCACTTCAAGGAGCCTCAGAAAGAAGCAGCTGCAGCTTCAAGCAAGCCAAGATTTGCTCAATGATAGATGGACCGAGGTCTTGGCCGCCGTCGCCAAAGAACACGGCCTTAGCAGCCCAATCAAAAGCCACCCAAAGAATAGGTGGCCCTCTCAATACAATGGCAGGGCGATGGAGCACATACCACCATTGAATAATGCGGCAGGCCAACCACAGTTCGGTCCAGTCAAAGTAGCAGCCCAAGCAGAGCACCATACCAACCCATCCGGCCATCAAAACAAAACATCTCGGAGGAATACCCGCGATATCAACCAATACACTTAGGGTAGAGCAGGACGTACACGATCAATGTACAGATCACGAAGATATATCCCTACCAACGATGATGGTCGCCTATTCGGACGCTATAAAGCTGACCATGCCCAGGTCATACACCATAAACGGAACCCGCCGGAGGTGCTTCATAGTGTGGCCCAACATAGAGGTGCCGCACACCCTCTCTGCTTCACTAACGAAGTAATGGAGCACGAATTCCCAGACGGGTTTAACCCATCAACATCGAATAATATGATGGAACAACAGATCCCGCGGTACGGATCAAGGATTACCTCCTTCATATTCACATGGCCCGTGGAGACGACCTCCACGCCATTAAATACCTACCTCTCAAGCTTAAAGGTCCAGGTCGGTACTGGCTAAACAGTTTGCCAGAAAATTCCATTGGCAACTGGGAAGATTTGGAAGACGCCTTTCGAGGCAATTTCCAGGGAACATATGTCCGGCCATTATACGTCGATGACTTAAGTCACATTGTCCAGGAGCCCGGCGAGTCAGCCAGGGAGCTCTGGACCAGGTTCTTAATCAAAAAGAACCAAATTGTCGACTGTTCATTCGCAGAAGCCCTAGCGGCCTTCAGACATAGCGTCTAGGACGAATCGCTAGCGCGTCACCTCTGCCAGGAAGGACCCAAATCCATGGCAGCCTTTACTGCTCTAATGACCCGCTTCTGCGCGGGAGAAGACAACTGGCTGGCTCGTAAAAGCAACGATGCCAGCAGCCCGGGCACCTCCGAAATCCGAGATGGCAATGGCAAGCTACGACAAACCGAACACAACGGTCGCAGTTATATACACGACACAACGGTGAACGCCGGATTTCACAATCCGAAGCCCGGTCAACGGAAGAAGCCACTAAAGGCAAACCAGGATGGACCATCCACCCTCAACAGGATATTGGACCGACCTTGTCAGATTCACGAGCAACCTGATATGCCAGCTAATCATACCAACCGAAACAGTTGGGTCTTCAAGCAAGCAGGCAAGCTCAACGTTGATCACAAGGGGAGGAGGCCACCAGGCAATAAAGACGACGAATCGGCTCGCCAGCAGAACGCCAGGGGCCAGAAACAGTTTCCCTCCGATATTCGACTACTCCGGGAACGCGAATCGCAGTCTGTCTTCCGCCACCCACATACTGTACTGGCAAAATTTGCACCACGCGCACATCACTACGCACTCAAGATACCATGCGCATCGGCGGAAGCACAATACGGACACCCTGCAAGCATTCCCATAACATTTTCTATCTGCTTACTTTATTTTTATGTATCATCCCTAAATAACTGGTGACCAGCCGGACTACATCTACAACAGACTCTATCAAAGTCCGGATCCGTACGCTCACCTAAGGGGCTACTTCCGTTAAGGATTCCCCACCCCGAGGACGAGCGACGCAGACGTGCGACCGGAGGTCCAAAAATAACTTTTGTTGACCGCACTCTTTATTCCGAGCCTGTACTATGCCCTCTTTCCCCTGATCCCGACCCCGTGCATATCAAATAGCCATGTCCGCGGTCTTCTCTTTTTTAATATTATTATATATATACAAATTTATCATTGGCACATCGCTCTGTTCTCAGTAAGTCTCATCTGAACTGATCTTCCATACTCTTTTAAGTACGGCCTTATCGGCTGCTCTGCAGATACACCTCGGCATACCCTGCCAGGGGCTCGGCATGGGAACGAATGAGCTGCTAGTAAAAGTCCGAACAGCTCTATAGCATACTTCGGTGTCGCAAGTTTGGCCTTATATGCATCAGCTCCGAATCATTGTCTTGGGTCAATAGTTGGGTTGCCCAGCTCCTATGTTTGCTACCCTACGTTCCGCCCTATCGGCTAGGGTAGTAAAGCGAGAACTACTACGATTGTGCCCTGGCCTAGACCGGATGAGCACCTCAGTAGAGAAAGCCGAAAACTGACTGTCATGATGCGGCGAGAGCTGGTCAACCACTTGACGACTTGTTGGAATCCTTAGTGATTCTCCGTGTAACACGAAGGATCTTTTTCAGATCAGATATGCAAGGCACCACACGCCGCATGCACACCAGGGGCTATGTCGTAGCCCCACCATAAAACTCCTATGGTTAAGTGGAAGTTTTAATGCCTTATAGTCCGATTGCCTAGTTCGCCGCATTATCACCTCCTCCATGGACCAAGACGTTGGATAAAGAGTGATTAAATGCTTTTCCAAACACCCCCGTACTTCCTATGAGGGGGCTGAAGCCGACAACTGGAAAACTTTTAGATTATATTCAAACAACCGCATAGGAGGAATTCAAGCTTTCGAGCAAAACACAAATAGATTAACTATAAAGTTGTATTTTACAATCATCATACACCTCACTCGAACATTATGTTTTTCGAACATTGACCGTCTATCAAGCGGGCAGCCTCCAGGACGTCTTCAAAGTAACTCTCCGGTTCCGAACGGTCCCTGCCCCCGGGCGGACCCTTCATAGCACCGTCGACAGCCTTCATCTTTTCCCAAAATGTCTTGACTCGGGCAAGGGCCATCCATGCACCTTCAATGCACGCCGATCGCTTTGTAGCATCGATTCGCGGCACCACGTCGACAAGCTTCTACACCAAACCGAAATATCAACTCGGCACAGGCTTGGTTGGCCACAGCCGGATTATAACATCCTTCATGGTAGCGCCAGATACCCTATGAAGTTCGGCCCATTGGGACATCTGCTCATTAAGTAGCAGCGGGCGCTTAGACGCACCGAACTGTGACCAAAAAAGCTTCTCCGTCGCATATCCAGCTCGCGCTTGGTAATACCGCGCTGCATCGGAAGAACTCTTCGGCAAGTCCAAATACTCGTCCGAAGAACTCCACACTTGGTTCATCTAAGCATAGTCCGGGTCGCCGAACTTAGTCTGCAACAGAAAAGGCTTTCCAGCCACTATCTCTTTCACCTGTTGAACCTCCTCACGGAGTGCTCCGGACTCTGATCGCGCTTCTCTTGCCTCCTGTCGGGCCTTGTCCAATTCAGCCGTTAAGGTTTCATTCTCCTTCTCAAGAATTTCGCAGCGGCTAGTGGCATTCTCCAAAGCAAGTGTCATTGTGGATACCTTCTCCTCGACCTGGCATCGTGCAGCTTGTTCGGCCTTCAGTTCAACCGATGCCTCTTTAGCAACAGCATCACTAAGCCGGACCCACTCCTTGGCCCGGACTAGCTCCGCCCAAAGAACCTCCACGGCGGCAGCACCATCTGCATCATATGCACATTTCATATACAACACTTTCCTGTGTCAAGCACAATGGTGTAAAGAATGCTCGAAATACGTACCTTGCGAGTCGTCAAGACGCATGTTGATCAATGCAATGTCATCCTCCGCAATATCCAGCTTTTGCTGTAGTTTGGCCACTTCCGTACTCTAGGCAGCCACAGGAGGGGCAACAGCCTGTATTTCAAATTAAACCAAGGTTAATACCCGAGCATATCTTTTTGATCCTCCAATCACTTCCTTCGGAAGACAATCTGAGCCTCGGGGGCTACTGCATATACAACAGGTGCATTCTGTCAATAAAATTCAATTGACAAAACTACATCACAAACCTCAAAACCTCTCAGAAGGCCCGTGAAGGCCTCGTCCAATCCACTCTTCATGGACAAAACCTTTTTGACCACCATAGCCATCAAGGTACTGTGCTCTTCTGAAATGGATGCCCGTCGTAGCAGGCCCGTCAGCATGTCCGGCGCTCCTGGGTTTTCGGACACCGCCGCCAGAGTACGACGTTCCTGTGAGGGAGCCCGCTTACTTTCCTCCGGAATCATCTCCGGCTGTAAACCGTATGGTTCTGAGACGCTAGTCTTGATCCCGGAACCCCGAGTAACAGAGGCACCGCCTTCGGGTAACACCTCCTTCACTTCCTGTACTATTTGGTGTTCAGGAGGAGCCCGTCGGGATGATACCTCGGTATCATCTCCCCTGTTGGGCGATGCGGCCAGAGGAGGCATGTCACTCTCCATCATCTCCGGAAGAAGATCTCCCGAAGAAGAGGACGATTGAGAAGCACCAGGCGTTAACCTGCGTGGATGAACATATATTGGATGATTACTTCACTAATAGGAAAAGAATGAGGTGCGTTCAAAGTACCCCAGCCTCGCTTACGGTCTGCCTCGAGGCTCATCCTCATCATCAAACTCTACGGCAGTCTCGCTCGCCCGGCCCAAGCCGCTCGATGACGGTGTTTTCCTCTCTTGGAAGGTTTCCCCTTCCGATCTTCGGAAGCGGCTCTCTTCTTGCCTTGGAGGACCCCCTCAGCACTCTTGCCCTTGGGCAAAAGTACTTCGGTTTCCCCGAATGCGGCCACCTGGTATGGTGTCGGAACCAGCATCCTCGCCAGCAGGTCGGTCGCAGGGCCTTCGAGAAGAGGCGTCGGACACCAGATCAGCACCGCTTTCTTTATCCAGTCCTGTATAGGGACGGATTGTTCAATATGTTGTTAAGAGATACCTGAATGGAAGGTGCTCGGATACCGAATACTTACTGAAGTGTCCGGATGATTGCAGTCGAGGCCAACGTCTTCGGTGGTGTCCGGCCATTGCTCTCGTTCCCCGAAATATAATTTCCACATTCCTTCGTGCGTAGTGCCGAAGAAGTGTTGTAGGGTCTGCCGCCCTTCTGGGTTAAACTCCCACATATGAAGAGGCCACCGCTGACATGGTAGGATCTGGCGGACTAGCATTATTTGAATGATGTTCACAAGATCGATGCCCTTCTCAATAAGGCTTCGGATGCGACTTTGGAGAGTCTGCACTTCATTGACGGATCCCCAGTCCAATCCCTTATTGACCCATGGAGCAAGCTAAACTGGAGGGACGGGTCGGAACACAGGTGTAGCCGCCCACTTGGAGCTCCGCGGCTCGTTGACATAAAAACACCCATGCTGCCACAGGTCTGAAGATTTGGCGAAAGATCCTTCGGGCCAAACCGCGCCGGCCAGTTTGCCTATTATGACGCTACCGCACTCTGCCTGCTCCTCCTCCACCACCTGTGGCCTCACATCAAAGGGCTTGAGCCACAAGCCGAAGTGCGGAGGAGTCCGGAGTAAGGCCTCACACGTGACAATAAATGTCGAGATGAGGTGAATAGAGTCCGGGGTCAGATCGTGAAAATCTAGCCCATAGTAGAACATGAGCCCCCAGACGAAGGGGTTAAGCGCGAATGCTAGCCCGTGAAGGAAGTGAGACACAAATACAACCCTCTCACCAGATCTGGGGGTCGGTATGACTTGCCCTTGCACCGGAAGCCGATGAAAGATTTCCTAGGTCAGGTACCTCGCTACACGAAGCTCCGCAATGTCCTCCTCTGTGATAGAAGAAGCCACCTATCGGCCCTGACGGTTGGATCCGGACATGACTAAGGCTGGCGGTGATTGGAACCCGTGGTTTGGAACTTGGGGTGGCTGGGGTTGAGGAAGGAGCAAGCGCAAGGGAAGAAGAAGATACAAGCTCTCTATAAAAAGGCCCCGGATATTGGTTGTCTCTCCCAGGGTCTCTAATCTTACCTATCACCAAGGAGTTGTACCTAGGGGACGGTTGGGTTACCCACGCCTGCCTTATTGAAAATCCCATAAATAAAGGGACACGATCTCTGCCCTGACGAGGCGTGCCAGTAAAACCACACCCCGAGATGTGGGGCGGCTCGCTAGCTGATCGTTGGAAATACCAACCAGGCAGGCACGATGTGATGTCATAAACAATTATCAACAAGTTGAGCTCGTGGGATATTATACTCGCTAAACACACATCCGGATATACTCACTTCGCCCTAAGACTGTTCTGGAGTTCGGAAGGAGGGAACCCACCTTGCAATGCCAAAGACAAGTTTGCGCATCAGACTCCTTGTCATTGAAGCCAGGTTCAGGGGCTACTGAGGGAGTCCTGGACTAAGGGGTCCTTGGAAGCCCGGCCTGTTATCTATGGGCCGGACTGATGGGCTGTGAAGACATGAAACCCGAAGACTGCACCATGTCCGGATTGGACTCTACTTAGCGTGGAAGGCAAGCCTGGCGACTGAAGATTCCTTCTTATGTAACTGACTCCATGTAAACCCTAGATCCCCTCGGTGTCTATATAAACCGCAGGGGATAGTCCGGAAGGGAGACACATATACTCATTACCATATTCTTAGGCTAGACTTCTAGGGTTTAGCCATTATGATCTCGTGGTAGATTAACTCTTGTAATACTCATATTCATCAAGATCAATCAAGCAAGAAGTAGGGTATTACCTCCATAGAGAGGGCCCGAACCTGGGTAAACATCGTGTCCCCTGTCTCCTGTTACCATCGATCCTAGATGCATAGTTCGGGACTCCCTACCCGTGATCCACTGGTTTTGACACCGACAGGCGCCACATTAGATTCAGCCATGAGAACATCATTGGCTTCAGTAGTGTTGTTGGTGGCCGCCTTAGTGTTTTCAACCTCCACTTGAGTAGCTGGAGGGACGGGCACTGACTCATTCTCCTCGAGAACAACTTCTAGGTTGGTAGGGGGTGTGGCAACTCGCTCTTCTTCTTGACGGGGTTCTTGGGGCTCTTGTTGCTCATGGGCTGATGCAGCCGGAGTGTCTTCAGCAGATTTTGCTTCGGACTCAAAGACGTGCGCAGTTGGAGTGGCGTCAGGAAACACTTGTCGTGCCACTGAGTTGTTTTGCACTTCTCCTTCTGGAACACTCGGCTTGGCGACCTGTGGCCTAGTGCCATTGCGAAGCCTGCGGAATGCGGGCGATGCCTTTGGAGATGGCGTGGTCTTCACCATGTAAGTGTCATCATCAAGTACCGGAGTGGTAAATTGAGGAGGGGGAGTACTGGGTGTGTCTTGGCTTGGTGTGTCTTGGGGGTGATCAGCCCACGATGCATCCTGAGCAATTGGCGTCAATGGACGAATAATGCTGGTGTGTTCGCTGTTCGTAAGAACAAGCGATGATACCAGTTGGTGCTCGATCTGAGGAAGGACTTGATCATCTTCTACATTGTCGTGATGACCAATGTCTTCAGCTATGATGGGGTCAGCAGCTGGAATATCTTTAGCTTCAGGAGACTCTATGGAAGCAGGCTCATGAAGTACTAGCTGACGTTCTTGGTAGTTGGATGCAGGACAAACAACTAAGATGGGTTCAACAAAGAGGGGCTCTGAGGGAGCAGCCTAATCTTTATTCGAAAACTTTGTATTCCGCTTCTTGGGTTCTGGGGTATCATCAGTGGCTTTCTTGTTCTTGCACTTTCTAGCTTCGACCGTAGCTACCCTTGTTTTCTTCAGTTCTGAAGCAGCTATGGGGACCTTAGGCTTCGAGCCTGTCATGCTGGCGGGGAAGACAATGCTTGGTGCTTCCTTCCTTGATGCTTCAGCTTGGGCCACAACAGGCTTCTTCTTCTTTTTGGCAACCATTCTGGGGTCGATGCCAGGGCGCCCTAGTGCCTTATGCTTCTCAGCCTCATTGTCCGCTTGCACACTTTTATCAGCAAAGTATTTCATTTTCTCTCTTGAACCTTTAGCTTCCTCGCGTTTCTGGTGAAACTGCTCCTTGAGCTCATGCAGCATCTGCTTGAAGCTTTGAACATCAGCCACGCTGAGATTGGCCATGTTCCTATTGAACTGAGCTTTCTCATGATCAATCTTGTTCTTCAGTTCAACGATCTTCTGAGCCAGAGCCAGCTCAGTAGCAATGGCACTATGGAAAGAGACACTGATGCCAATTGGAAGCTCAAGGTCGTCGATGTTGATGCTGGGGTTTTCAAATCATTCATCAATGAAGTTGTTCAAGATATCCGCATCAAAAAGGGGCAGATCATTGAAGATCTCCGCCTCCTCCTTGCTCTTTAGGAGCATCTCAAGAGCATCATCACCAAGATCATCATCCCTCGACAGATCAATGGTGGATTCTTCATTCCGCAAAATATCAGCTGGGGTCACTTCTTGCCCAGAGCGCTGGATGGGCTTCATCTGCTTTGAAGACTTCTCGATCTTGTTGGAGATGCGAGAAAGATCTTCAGACTGCACACTTGCTTCAGGTGGTGCAGTGGTCAGTGGCTTCGCATGCGAAGCTTTAGGTGCAGCCGAGGGCTTTGAAGCCTTCGACTTCATCTACTTCTGTGGCCTTGGTGGACCTGGCGCTTCATCAGCGTCAGCATCATTCTTAGAGTGCTCCACAACTGCCCCCTGAACATCAATGTGAGTGAGGAGACCATCGAGGATGTGTTCAGCATCACGAGTGCTGCTACCTCTTGAGCACTGCGTTGGTTTTCCCCGAAGAGGAAGGGATGATGCAGCAAAATAGCGTAAGTATTTCCCTCAGTTTTTGAGAACCAAGGTATCAATCCAGTAGGAGGCTACGAGCGAGTCCCTCGTACCTGTACAAAACAAATAAATCCTCACAACCAACACAAATAGGGGTTGTCAATCCCTATAAGGCTACTTACGAGAGTGAGATCTGATAGATATGATAAGATAATATTTTTGGTATTTTTATGATAAAGATGCAAAGTAAAATAAAGGAAAAGTAAATAGCAAAGGAAATAACTAAGTAGTAGGAGATTAATATGATAAAGATAGACCCGGGGGCCATAGGTTTCACTAGTGGCTTCTCTCGAGAGCATAAGTATTCTACGGTGGGTGAACAAATTACTGTTGAGCAATTGACAGAATTGTGCATCGTTATGAGAATATCTAGGTATGATCATGTATATAGGCATCACGTCCGAGACAGGTAGACCGACTCCTGCCTGCATCTACTACTATTACTCCACTCATCGACCGCTATCCAGCATGCATCTAGAGTATTAATTTAAAAACAGAGTGACGCCTTAAGCAAGATGACATGATGTAGAGGGATAGACTCATGCAATATGATGAAAACCCCATCTTGTTATCCTCGATGGAAACAATACAATACGTGCCGTGCTGCCCCTACTGTCACTGGAAAGGACACCGGAAGATTGAACCTAAAGCTAAGCACTTCTCCCATTGCAAGAAAGATCAATCTAGTAGGCCAAACCAAACTGATATTTCAAAGAGACTTGCAAAGATAACCAATAATACATAAAAGAATTCAGAGAAGATTCAAATATTATTCATAGATAGACTTGATCATAAACCCACAATTCATCGGTCTCAAGAAACACACCACAAAAAGAAGATTACATCGAATAGTTATGCACAAGAGAGGGGGATAACATTGTATTGAGATCCAAGAAGAAATTAGAAGCCATCTAGCTACTAACTATGGACCTGTAGGTCTGAGGTAAACTACTCACACTTCATCGGAGAGGCTATGGTGTTGATGTAGAAGCCCTTCGTGATCGATGCCCCCTCCGGCGGAGCTCCGGAATAGGCCCCAAGATGGGATCTCGTGGATACAGAAAGTTGTGGCGGTGGAATTAGGGTTTCGGCTCTATATCTGATCGTTTGGTGGTACGTAGGTATATATAGGAGGAAGGAGTACGTCAGTGGAGCAACAGGGGGCCCACAAGGGTGGAGGCGCGCCTGGGGGGTAGGCGCGCCCCCTACCTCGTGGCCTCCTCTTTTCTTTCTTGACGTAGGGTTCAAGTCTCCCGGATCATAATCTTCCTAAAAAATCATGTTCCTGAAGGTTTCATTCCGTTTGGACTCTGTTTGATATTCCTTTTCTTCGAAATCCTAAAACAGGCAAAAAACAGCAATTCTGGGCTGGGCCTCCGGTTAATAGGTTAGTCCCAAAAATAATATAAAAGTGGATAATAAAGCCCAATAATGTCCAAAACAGTAGATAATATAGCATGGAGCAATCAAAAAATTATAGATACGTTGGAGACGTATCAAGCATCCCCAAGATTAATTCCAGCTCGTCCTCGAGTAGGTAAATGATAAAAGCAGAATTTTTGATGTGGATTGCTACTTGGCATAATTTTAATGTAATTCTTCTTAATTGTGGTATGAATATTCAGATCCGAAAGATTCAAGACAAAAGTTCATATTGACATAAAAATAATAATACTTCAAGCATACTAACAAGGCAATTATGTCTTCTCAAAATAACATGGCCAAAGAAAGTTATCCCTACAAAATCATATAGTCTGGCTATGGTCTATCTTCACCACACAAAATATTTAAATCATGCACAACCTCGATGAAAAGCCAAGCAATTGTTTCATACTTTTGACATTCTCAAAACTTTTTCAATTTTCACGCAATACATGAGCGTGAGCCATGGACATAGCACTATAGGTGGAATAGAGTGGTGGTTGTGGAGAAGACAAAAAGGGAGAAGATAGTCTCACATCAACTAGGCGTATCAACGGGCTATGGAGATGCCCATCAATAGATATCAATGTGAGTGAGTAGGGATTGCCATGCAACGGATGCACTAGAGCTATAAGCATATGAAAGCTCAAAAAGAAACTAAGTGGGTGTGCATCCAACTTGCTTGCTCATGAAGACCTAGGGCAATTTGAGGAAGCCCATCATTGGAATATAGAAGCCAAGTTCTATAATGAAAGATTCCCACTAGTATATGAAAGTGATAATATGAGAGACTCTCTACTATGAAGATCATAGTGCTACTTTGAAGCACAAGTGTGGTAAAAGGATAGTAACATTGTCCCTTCTCTCTTTTTCTCACATTTTTTTATTTGGGCCTTTTCTTTTTTATGGCCTCTTTTTTTCTTTTTTTTCTTTTTTCGTCCGGAGTCTCATCCCGACTTGTGGGGGAATCATAGTCTCCATCATCCTTTCCTCACTGGGACAATGCTCTAATAATGATGATCATCACACTTTTATTTTTCTTACAACTCAACAATTACAACTCGATACTTAGAACAAAATATGACTCTATATGAATGCCTCCGGCGGTGTACCGGGATATGCAATGACTCATGAGTGACATGTATGAAAGAATTATGAATGGTGGCTTTGCCACAAATACGATGTCGACTACATGATCATGCTAAGCAATATGACAATTATGAAGTGTGTCATAATAAACGGAACGGTGGAAAGTTGCATGGCAATATATCTCGGAATGGCTATGGAAATGCCATAATAGGTAGGTATGGTGGCTGTTTTGAGGAAGGTATATGGTGGGTGTATGATACCGGCGAAAGGTGTGCGGTATTAGAGAGGCTAGCAAAGCTGGAAGGGTGAGAGTGTGTATAATCCATGGACTCAACATTAGTCACAAAGAACTCATATACTTATTGCAAAAATCTACAAGTTATCAAAGCAAAGTATTACGCGCATGCTCCTAGGGGTATAGATTGGTAGGAAAAGACCATCGCTCGTCCCCGACCGCCACTCATAAGGAAGACAATCAATAAATAGATCATGCTCCAACTTCATCACATAACGGTTCACCATATGTGCATGCTACGAGAATCACAAACTTTAACACAAGTATTTCTCAAATTCACAACTACTCAACTAGCATGACTTTAATGTCACCATCTCCATATCTCAAAACAATTATCAAGTATCAAACTTATCACAGTATTCAACACACTCATAAGAGAATTTTTTTTATTATTCTTGAATACCTAGCATATTAGGATTTTAAGAAAATTACCATGCTATTTAAGACTCTCAAAATAATCTAAGTGAAGCATGAGAGATCAATAGTTTCTATAAAACAAATCCACCACCGTGCTCTAAAATATATAAGTGAAGTACTAGAGCAAAACTATATAACTCAAAAGATATAAGCGAAGCACATAGAGTATTCTAACAAATTCCAAATCATGTATGGCTCTCTCAAAAGGTGTGTACAGCAAGGATGATTTTGGTAAACAAACAATCAAAGACTCAAATAATACAAGACGCTCCAAGCAAAACACATATCATGTGGCGAATAAAAATATAGCTCCAATTAAAGTTACCGATAGAAGTAGACGAAAGAGGAGATGCCTTCCGGGGCATCCCCAAGATTTCGCTTTTAGGTGTCCTTAGATTATCTTGGGGGTGCCATGGTCATACCCAAGCTTAGGCTCTTGCCACTCCTTGTTCCATAATCCATCAAATCTTTACCCAAAACTTGAAAACTTCACAACACAAAACTTAAAGTAGAAAATCTCATGAGCTCCGTTAGCGAAAGAAAATAAAAGAACACTGCAAGGTACTGTAATGAACTCATTATTTATTTATATTGGTGTTATACCTACTGTATTACAACTTATCTATGGTTTATAAACTATTTTACTAGCCATAGATTCATCAAAATAAGCAAACAACACACGAAAAACAGAATCTATCAAAAACAGAACAGTTTGTAGTAATCTGTAGCTAGCGCAAGATCTGGAACGCCAAAAATTATAAAATAAATTGCTGGACGTGAGGAATTTATCTATTAATCATCTTCAAAAATAATTAACTAAATATCACTCTCCAAATAAAAATGGAAGCACTAAAGTTTCTGTTTTTTACAGCAAGTTCAACAAGACTTTCCTCAAGTCTTCCCAACGGTTCTACTTGGCACAAACACTAATTAAACACAAAAAACACAACCAAAACAGAGGATAGATAAATTATTTATTACTAAAAAGGATCAAAAAGCAAGGAATAAAAATAAAATTGGGTTGCCTCCCAACAAGCGCTATCGTTTAACGCCCCTAGCTAGGCATAACAAGCAAGAATAGATCTAGGTATTGCCATCTTTGGTAGGCAATCCATAAGTGGCTCTCATAATAGATTCATAAGGTAATTTAATTTTCTTTCTAGGAAAGTTATCCATGCCTTTCCTTAATGGAAATTGGAATATAATATTTCCTTCCTTCATATCAATAATTGCACCAATCGTTCTAAGGAAAGGTCTACCAAGAATAATAGGACATGAAGGATTGCAATCTATGTCAAGAACAATAAAATCTACGGGCACATAATTCCAATTTGCAACAATAATAACATCATTAATTCTTCACATAGGTTTCTTAATAGTGGAATCCGCAAGGTGCAAGTTTAAAGAGCAATCATCAAAATCACGAAAACCTAACAAATCACACAAAGTCTTTGGAATCGTGAAACACTAGCACCCAAATCATATAAAGCATAGCATTCATGATCTTTAATTTTAATTTTAATAGTTGGTTCCCACTCATCATAAAGTTTTCTAGGGATAGAAACTTCCAATTCAAGTTTTTCTTCATAAGATTGCATCAAGGCATCAACGATATGTTTAGTAAACGCTTTATTTTGACTATAAGCATGAGCAGAATTTAGCACGGATTGCAACAAGGAAATACAATCAATCAAAGAGAAATTTTCATAGTTAAATTCCTTGAAATCCATAATAGTGGGTTTAGCAACATCTAGGGTTTTAATTTCTTCAATCCCACTTTTATCAAATTTAGCATCAAGATCAACAAATTCCGAATTATTGGAACGCCTTCTACGTAAAGGTGGACCATATTCAGTCCCATCATTATCAAGATTCATATTTCAAAACAAAGATTTAATAGGGGACACATCAATAACTTTTAGATCTTCATCATTATTTTCATAGCAATCCGGTTTAGCGGCCATCTTATTAACTAAGGTAGCCTGCCTATCCGAAATTTCAGCAGTTAACTTCTCAAGATGAGCAATTTGGGATCTTAAACCATTGAATTCTTTAGACATATCATCAAGCTCTTTATTCATAAAACTCATAAAACTTTTCTGTTCTTTAAGCTCGTTTCTGAAGAAACTATTATGTTCAAATTGGAAGACCATAAAACTCCTCACATTGCGTTCGATCTCTTCTAGCCTTTTAAGGTGGAGATCACCAAAATTTGGTAGAGCCATAGAGGCAAGCAAGCAAACTAACACACAAGCAAACAAAAAGCAAGCGGGCAAATAGAGGAAAATAGAGAAAGAGAGGGAGGATAGAGAGAGAGGGCGAATAAAACGGCAAGGGTGAAGTGGGGGAGAGGAAAATGAGAGGCAAATGGCAAATAATGTAATGCGGGAGATAAGGGTATGTGATGGGTACTTGGTATGTTGAATTTTGCGTAGACCTCCCCGGCAACGGCGCCAGAAATCCTTCTTGCTACCTCTTGAGCACTGTGTTGGCTTTCCCCGAAGAGGAAGGGATGATGCAGCAAAGTAGCATAAGTATTTCCCTCATTTTTTGAGAACCAAGGTATCAATCCAGTAGGAGGCTATGCGCAAGTCCCTCGTACATGCACAAAACAAATAAATCCTCGCAACCAACGCAAATAGGGGTTGTCAATCCCTATAAGGCTACTTACGAGAGTGAGATCTGATAGATATGATAAGATAATATTTTTGGTATTTTTATGATAAAGATGCAAAGTAAAATAAAGGAAAAGTAAATAGCAAAGGAAATAACTAAGTAGTAGGAGATTAATATGATAAAGATAGACCCGGGGGCCATAGGTTTCACTAGTGGCTTCTCTCGAGAGCATAAGCATTCTCCACTGGGTGAACAAATTACTGTTGAGCAATTGACAGAATTGAGCATAGTTATGAGAATATCTAGGTATGATCATGTATATAGGCATCACGTCCGAGACAAGTAGACCGACTCCTGCCTGCATCTACTACTATTACTCCACTCATCGACCGCTATCCAACATGCATCTAGTGTATTAAGTTAAAAACAGAGTAACGCCTTAAGCAAGATGACATGATGTAGAGGGATAGACTCATCCAATATGATGAAAAACCCATCTTGTTATCCTCGATGTCAACAATACAATACGTGCCTTGCTACCCCTACTGTCACTGGGAAAGGACACCGCAAGATTGAACCCAAAGATAAGCACTTCTCCCATTGCAAGAAAGATCAATCTAGTAGGCCAAACCAAACTGATAATTCGAAGAGACTTGCAAAGATAACCAATCATACATAAAAGAATTCAGAGAAGATTCAAATATTATTCATAGATAGACTTGATCATAAACCCACAATTCATCGGTCTCAAGAAACACACCGCAAAAAGAAGATTACATCGAATAGTTCTCCACAAGAGAGGGGGAGAACATTGTATTGAGATCCAAAAAGAGAGAAGAAGCCATCTAGCTACTAACTATGGACCCATAGGTCTGAGGTAAACTACTCACACTTCATCGGAGAGGCTATGGTGTTGATGTAGAAGCCCTCCGTGATCGATGCCCCCTCCGGCGGAGCTCCGGAACAGGCCCCAAGATGGGATCTCGTGGACACAGAAAGTTATGGCGGTGGAATTAGTGTTTTAGCTTCATATCTGATCATTTGGGGTACGTAGGTATATATAGGAGGAAGGAGTACGTCGGTGGAGCAACAGGGGGCCCACAAGGGTGGAGGGCGCGCCGGGGGAGGGGGGGGGTAGGCACGCCCCCTACCTCATGGCCTCCTCTTTTATTTCTTGACGTAGGGTCCAAGTCTCCCGGATCATAATCTTGCTAAAAATCACGTTCCCGAAGGTTTCATTCCGTTTGGACTCCGTTTGATATTCCTTTTCTTCGAAACCCTAAAATAGGGGAAAAAACAGCAATTCTGGGCTGGGCCTCCTGTTAATAGGTTAGTCCCAAAAATAATATAAAAGTGGATAATAAAGCCCAATAATGTCCAAAACAGTAGATAATATAGCATGGAGCAATCAAAAATTATAGATACGTTCGAGACGTATCAAGTGCCATTAGCCCGAGGAGCAGATGGACCGGGGTTGAAGTCGAGTCCAAATTCCTTCTTGTTCTTCTTGGCAGACTGTTTGGCAAACTGGAAGTTGCGCTTGAAGAGATTGTCTTCATGACACCATAGCAGATGGGATGGGTCGGCATCTTCAGGCTGTGGTCCTCGGACCATGCAAGGATAGAAAACTTGAGCTATGTCGGTGTTCTGGGAACGGGGGTCCCCAGACTTGCCTGCCTGCGGCCCATGGCGTGGCTGAGCCTGCAGGCCGTATGGCCCATCTTCACCAGCAAAGCACCCAAGACCCTCGCGAGGGTCCAAGCCTCACGAGGCGGACGACACAAGACCTCCTCGGGAGTAGCCTAGTTAGGCAGGCTCATGAGGAGTGGAGATATCAAGGAGGGGCAAACCTCACGAGACCCTCGTGACGTGAGGCATGACGCATGGCACCAGGCGGGCGCTAGCACGCGCAACATCCTTGTTTCCTTTTTGGTGCTAAGGGGGAAAGCGTAGGCGAAGAGTACCAAGGCATCAGGAAAAGGTTGCTATATTGGTACAACGAGACCAAGACCAGGAGGACGGCAAGATGGAGGTCATCGTGGAGCCCAAGGCGGCGTCACCACCAGAGCCTTTGGCAGGTGAAGACCACTTTTGTCAGGATAGCTTGTACTAGCTGTCCCCCTTCGAATTAGCCCGCCATTGTTGGCTCCCATCCCGCTTGATATTTGGGAAGAGGACCAGGACCAGTATAAATAGGACTAGCCACCACCTTAGAGGGGGACGGATCATTCAGACCACCCACACACACACAAGCTCACCGAGCTCAAGAACACCTCAACCTCAGGAGGTTGTTCTCCCCTTGTACTGTTCATCATCAGCCCTAGAGACAATCCACCACCACCACACTGGAGTAGGGTATTACACGACAACGGTGGCCCAAACCAGTATAAATCTTGTGTCTTTATGTGTGCGAGTTCGTCGAGTTCGTCTGCGAGATCTTAGTGAGCTAGGGCGTTGATTGGTGGGAAGGAAAGACTTCGCGTGCACCCCAGTGTTCGAACCTTAAGGGTTTGTCGGATCCCCACATCTAACATTTTGCGCGCCGGAGCTCCTCCTCCACCGGCTAGCTTGTCGATGCTCCTCAGCCATGATGTCCGTCGACTCAAGGGCCGGCTCCGACCGCTGGGTAGCCTGGCCAGCCCGGGCAGCGACACCTGCCCACGAAGGTCACGACCACGCACCCCAGGCGACACGGGCGCCACCAAACTCCGCTGGACGTGGGCAGCACGGCCAGGCATCATCAACCCTCACCCCACAATACGGGCCGCCGCAAGAGCAGCGAGCCATGCCGCAGCAACGGCACCGTACTCACGACGGGAGCAAGCAAACATGAGGGCAGCGCTCACCGTGGCAAGGGAGCTGGTGCGGTGCAGGCTGATGGCAAGCGGTCGGGACACACTGCTGGAGCGTGTTGGAGAGCTGTTGGATGCAGCGGCGTCGGGAGCATCGCCCTTCTCCTATCAACTTCCTTCCCAGGCCACTGCCGGGCCGCGCGGCGAACCTCACCACATCCGCGTGCCATCAACTATGCCCGGGGGCTTCATCAACATTAGCACGGCCGGCGGCGTAGGGGGCTCTGACTCCCCCATGCCGCCCGCAATGGGCACGGGCGCAAGCGTCGCCCCCACGGTCACAGCCGGATGCCATACGGTCATCCCCAGGGCGCCACCATGGGTCAAGCAACATGGAGCATGGGTCACCACGGCGAAGTGTTCGGGGTGACGGCCCCGAAATCCTACGTGCCCCGGGTGATGGACCAAGGGTACGCACCAGAGGACGGCCCTGGCTCGTTCATTGGAGAACATTGGGGAGAGGGGGTGCTAGGAGTCGAGGCCTTCCAAGAACCAACGGAGAAGCACAACGATCGCACCGACAACGGCAACTACAGGTTACCACTAATCTCTCAAAAGCAAGCTTATGCTAACCATGGGCTGTAGATGAATCAGGTGGCAGCGTCGATCGACGACCCTGGTGTGGCGGCACCTGTTCCAACAAGGGAGACACGTTGGGGGCCGCCGGAAGGGAGTCAGGAGCAAGGCCCCTCCCCAAGGCATGCGAAACCAGGGGACACCCAGAGGTAGGCCCTCTGCCGGGGTGGCCTCCACAACCCTTCCCCCGACAAAGGACCCGTGGTCGCCGAGGGAACCGCCGGCGTCCCCTTTCCCTCTTTTGTGTCGTCCTGGTGACTGGTCGGCTCAAAAGAGGTCGAGGGTGGCGCAAGGCCGGGCCCTCGACTGGCTATATGAAGAAAGGCCAGTACTTATGAAGAAGGCCTGGTGCCTATGAAGCTCGCCGCCCGTGACACTCTCACATAATAATGAGTTGGGGCTTTACATGCCCCGGAGTCTCAGGAGCGCTGGCCTCGGGCCCTAGAGCTCCCTCCCACGCCTAGTGGCAGCACTTAGCTCCGCTCTGGTGAGAAGACTTGAAGACCCGGAGACTAGACTAGGTGCCGGACGTGGCCTTTTGCTTTGTATCTCTCCTTCTATGGCTTTGCTTTCTGGATCTGGACTTAAGTTGAAGCTGAATTTTTGTCGATGCGCGCGGGGAGTGCCTTTTCTTGTTCGAGCCATTTCTTGCCTTCTAGATCTTGTTTGGTTTGGGACTCTTGTCCATCGCCTTCTCCTTGCAAAGCTCCTCGCGAGCCGGACCGTGCAGAGCACACACTCTTCAGGCACGCGCTAGCACTATGCCTGGTGCTCACCTCTTACGGGGCCCCCTCAAGAGGGGTGATAGGCTCCGCGAGATTCTCAGGAATTCGTCGCCTCGCGACCCAGCCCTAAGTTGGCGCTGACCAAGGTAAACCACGACGGGGAGCTCACCCCCAGCATCATGAGGACATATACTCACATCACATAGGAAAGTAAAAACTGCAATTTGCTTACACAAGGGGCTCCCCCTCTCAAAATGCTCTTACAAGTCTTCCAAGGGCCACGCCCGAGTTTTACGTCCAGGATGAAACAACAGGAGAACATGGGATCAGTCGGAGATATCACTCATTACATCAATCGCGGACGCGTCACTCGCGTCGTCGTCATCTTCGTCGGTATCGTCGCCATCGACGGTGACACCCCCATCACCGTCATCGACCACGTCACCTTCATCGGCGACGACCACCACCGCGTCATCCTCCAAAGTGAAGGCCCTGACTAACGCATCGACATGGTCCTCTACCCAACGCGCCAAGTCGTCCCGGACGGCCGTGGGTATGGGGGAAATGGGCGTCAAAGTCAAAGTTGGGGTCAGCATTCAGAAGATGGACGTGGGAGAAGGCGCGCTGAAGCAGGCCACGACCCCTCTCCTCCACAAGCTGTCGAGCTCTAGCAGATTGGGCCTCCAGGCGCATCACCACCTCGGTGAAGAAGATCAGGTGGCTGGCGTAATCATTCAAGTGAGGGGTCGGGGCGTCTTCGTCGCAGATGTAACCCAGGGCAGTATTGGCCTTGTTTCGAAGGTCTTGAAGCATAGGGGCATGCTCGCGCTCCAGCGTTCGGCGTTGGAGCACTTCCTCCTTGTTTTGCTGAGCAACGGCCTCAGCGTCGTCAACTCGTCTCCGGAGGGAAAGTAGCTCGGCGCAGGCGGAGGCCAAGTCCGCCTGTGCTGTAACCAGGGCAGCAGCTGTGTCCTCCGCATGCCTCTCGGCCTCGTCCAACCTAGGTCTAAGGGCGGCAGCCCTGCCCGTGCCCTCCAGCCCGGCAAGCTGCAGCCTCAAGTTCTACCTACCCTCCAGATCTGCACGAACCTCGGCCACCCGGCGATTGATCTCCTCTTCAACTCCGGCCTCGCAGGCCCCGACGACATCTTCTGCTTGGGCGACTTGGCGCTCCATCGTCTCCAGTCGCTCGAGCTCGAGGCTGCGCTGTAACGCCCTCGATGCAGCTATATCTCCCATGTGTCGAAGCACGACTTAGAGGCATAACCGCATTGAAAGCAATGTCGCAAGTGAGGTAATCTTCACACAACCCATGTAATACATAAGGGAAAGAGATACATAGTTGGCTTACACTCGCCACTTCACACAATTACATGAATAAAGCATTACATCATCCAGATACAATCAAGGCCCGACTATGGAGCCAAAATAAAAGAAGACTACCCCAAAAGCTACACAGATCCCCGATCGTTCCGACTGGGCTCCACTACTGATCAACTGGGAAAACGGAACAACACAAAGGACAAGATCTTCAATGAACTCCTCCTTGAGCTTGGTTGCGTCATCTGTCTCATCGGCACCTGCAAGCTGGTTTTGGAAGTATCTATGAGTCACGGGGACTCAGCAATCTCGCACCCTCGCGATCAAGACTATTTAAGCTTATGGGTAAGGAAAAGTATGAGGTGGAGCTGCAGCAAGCGGCTAGCATATATGGTGGCTAAACATACGCAAATGAGAGCGAGAAGAGAAGCCAAGGCACGGTCGATAAATCTATGATCAAGAAGTGATCCTAGAACAACCTAAGTCAAACATAACTCCAACACCATGTTCACTTCCTGGACTCCGCCAGAAAGAGACCATCACGATTACACACGTGGTTGATGCATTTTAATTAAGGTCAACTTCATTTTTCTACAACCGGACATTAACAAATTCCCATCTGCCCATAACCGCGGGCACGGCTTTCGAAAGTTCAAATCCCTGCAGGGGTGTCCCAACTTAGCCCATCACAAGCTCTCACGGTCAACGAAGGATATTCCTTCTAGCGGGAAGACCCAATCAGACTCGGAATCCCGGTTACAAGACATTTTGACAATGGTAAAACAAATCCACCAACACCGCCCGAATGTGCCGGCAAATCCCGATAGGAGCTGCACATATCTCGTTCTCAGGGAACATTCCGATGAGCTCTCCATACAACTAAAACCAAACCTCGAGTTTCCCCGAGGGGGCGCTGCACAAGACTCTAGTTTGGACCAACACTCAGAGGAGTACTGGCCCGGGGGGGGGGGTAAAATAATGATGACCCTCAAGAGCGCGACTCCCAAGGGAAAAGAAAAGGCTAGGTGGCAAATGGTAAAACCAATGTTGGGCATTGCTGGAGGAGTTTTATTCAAGGAGAACTGTCAAGGGGTTCCCACAATAGCCCAACCGCGTAAGGAACGCAAAATCCGGGAACATAACACCGATATGACGGAAACTAGGGCGGCAAGAGTGGAACAAAACACCAGGCATAAGGCCGAGCCTTCCACCCTTTACCAAGTATATAGATGCATTAATTACAATAAGATATATTGTGATATCCCAACAAGTAAACATGTTCCAACAAGGAACAACATCTCCATGTTCCAACAAGGAACAAACTTCATCTTCACCTGCAACTAACAACGCTATAAGAGGGGCTGAGCAAAGAGGTAACATAGCCAAACAACGGTTTGCTAGGACAAGGTGGGTTAGAGGCTTGGTTTAACAATATGGGAGGCATGATAAGCAAGTGGTAGGTATCGCAGCATAGGCATAGCAAAAGAGCGAGCAACTAGCAAGAAAACATAGAAGTGATTTCGAGGGTATGGTCATCTTGCCTGAAATCCCGCAAGGAAGAAGAACGAGTCCATGAAGAAGACAAACGGACGAAGTCGAACGAATCCTCACAACACGACGTTATCGGAACCAACCCAAAGAAGCAACACCGGAAAGAAGCAAACAATATAGTAAACAACCACGACATGAACATGGCATGATGCACAATCAAGTATGATGCATGTCTGGTTTAATGAAGCATGGCATGGCAAAGTGCACAAGCAATCCTACAAATTAAGTGGAGCTCACTATGCAACGAGTTGCATATTGACGAAACACCACGTGACTTATTTAGTTCTCTCTCGTTTATGTACCCAACAAGATTAAATGTTGTTAGCATGGCAAGAGGTGAAACATGATGAAACTATCTAATCTAGGCAAGTTTAAATGAGGCCGGAAGCAACGAACAACAATTCCGGTAAAACCCCATGAGCATATTATAGATTTGGTACTGTTCTGCCCTAAGCCATATTTTAGAGTTGTTAAACATGCAAGATGATGCCACCATGTTAAACTAGGCAAAATTCTACCCCATTTACATATAAAGTTTATTAGGTTTGGAGCTACGGTTATTTAGTTATGAATTAAAACATTTTAACAAGTTATTTGAGCAAAATTTAAACAAACAACATTTTAAGCATTTTAAACATAGATTAAAGTTGGATATTGTTAAACTAGATGAAATTCTAAGCAAGTTTCATATATAAAGTTTTTTAATCCGGTGCACGGAAGATGAGTTATTAAATGCACGAACATGGAGGGTTTTTCTGCAAATCTGCCAAACCCTGGTTAATTAGCAAATTTGGTCGCGGAAAAAAACAGGCGCTCGGGCCGAAACTGCTGGGCGCTGGGGCGCTCACCATGGGCCAAAACGGGCCGTTGGACGGGAAATAGCCCACGTGGGCCAGAGGCGTGGAGCAGGCCGGCATGGGAAGGCGGCCCAAGGCCTAGCTTGGAGGTAGATCGGACGGTCGAGTGCGCATGACCGTTGACCCGAGCAGCAGCTGCAGTTTGTTAGGGACGAACGGGACGGCGGCGCGGCGTGAAGCAGAACGGCGGCGAGCAGGCGTTGGAGGCGGCAGCGGGTCTCAGCGTGGCAGCGGCGAACTGTGGTCGCCGGGATCCGAGGCGGCAGGTCGAGGCATCAACGGATCCGAGCAGTTTTAGGCGCAGGGAAAACTTGGCACCGGTCAACGCAGGGGAACGGCAGCGCTCGTCTTCGAAAATAGGGAGGCAGGGGCGCGGCGGCACGGCTGGACGACGGCAAGGCGAAGGCGTGGGCCACGAGCGCGAAGAGGAAGCAGGGAAGCGATGCGGCGGTGCTTGCAGGGAGGCAGTGGCGAGGAGAAGGACTCCGGCGAGAGGCCGACATGGCTGCAGTCCCTGCAGGCGGCGGGGTGCAGGGGTGCTCATCTCCCTTGCGGGCTCGAGGAAGAAGCAGAGGACGTAGCGGGAAGAAGGGGTCGAGCTCCTCTGTCCGGCGCAGGAACAAGAGGGCTGCCGCTGACGGGGACCCAGGGTGGTGCGGCTGAACTGAGGCACGGGCACGGGTCCTAGGGCAGAGGCCACGTCCGGCGGATCCCTGGTGGCGACGCGTGGCTTGGGACTTGCGGCGGAGCTCCTGTGGCACTTCATGGCGATGGATCGAAGAAAAGGTTCGTGAGAGAGAGAGGAGATGTGAGACGAGAGAGAAAGAGAAGCAAGAGGGGAAAGGAGCAGGGTTGTCGGGACTCATCTCCGGTGAGGGTCGGGCAGGTGGATGGATCTCAAAGGAGCCGGGGTTGGCTCGATGGAGGATTCGAGGGAGTGTGGGTAGCGGCTGGAGATTGGGCAGCACAGATCCCCAAGAAGATAGTGGCGGCGGTGGACACGGAATGGGTGGGGCAAGATCCCTAATTTCTAGGGTTGCCCACTATTTATATTACAAAGGATTAGGATAGAGGCTATCTCGTCCCACCGATCATAATCAGACGATCGCGAATAAAATAGCTAGGGAGTCCAAATAAGAAAACGATGACGTTTTGCAGATGTTTGGGGATGTTCCGGACCCAACGGTGACGACTGCCTGGGACGGGTCCGGGACAACTTCTGGGCGCGCGCGCGAGGAGGGCCGCGGGCTGACGAGAGAGGTTAGGTTGGGCCTGGCGGTAGGTAGTGGGCTATGTAGACGGTCTCGAGCTGAGAGAAGAGAAGAGAGGGAGGCCCGGCGACTGTTTTTGGAGACCGAAAACGTCCTACGTTAGACCGACTATATTGCCCCTATAGTTAACCGTTGGGGCGTCAAACGAACTCTGAATGCGACGAAAATTGACAGGCGGCCTACCTACAACATAAAAACACCGCACGCCAACTTTCATCCCATTCTAAGAACATTTTCCGGACACTTATAAAATAATATTTCGGACGTGCCGCGGACGCGTGCAAGTGTGGCTGGACTCATAACGGACAACGAAAGGAACAGGGAGGCCGGGACATATGCAAGTTTCGAAAACATGATGATGCAATGCACATGATGACATGACAAGATGCAACACGCAAGCGAATGACATGGCAATGACAATGAATAACTGGAAGACACCTGGCACATCGGTCTCGGGGCGTTACATGCGCTCCACGGCTTCCAGGCCCAGCGCCTCCTCGTGCTGCCGGACCTCCTCTTCCTCTGCAGGCGTCCCCCTCAACGATGCAAGACCAGCCTCGCGCACCTCCACCTGCTGCTCAAGGGACACACTCCAGGCCTGAAGCTCCCATGCGTGCTCCTCCGCAGCCTCGCGGCGGCAATCGGCCTTGTGAGCTTCTTCCAAAGCTTGCGAGTAGGCCTCATTGGCAATCTTGAGAGACGCCTCGGCCTTCGCGTTCTCGAGGTCGCGCTGATAGCGAGCAAGGTTGATGGCCACTCGTAGCTTGTGCCGCTCCTCCACCAACCGAAGACCTTCAGCCTCAAGATGCGAGTCAACACTAGCAAGCTCTTCACCAAGGTGATTCATCATGCCCATCGCCTCTTGGAAGAGCTCGTGGTGGACTATGCTGTGCCCGCGCTCGAGCTCGAACGATCGACCCACCTCGTCCTCCACCTCGGGGGCTGCGGGTGGAGCATCAAGTGGAGCGCCACCTCTCGGTTGGGGGCTGGGGGCTGGCATGGTCCCAAGCGCTAGCCGACTCTCGCGAGGGGCCCGAATCGAACAAGGCCCGCTGCTTGAAGAAGACCCCAGGACCGAGGCCAGCCAGCCGCAGACCGTGACTAGGGGAGGAGCCCTTGGCACGCCTGTGTAACACCCCGGATGTAATTTACCTAATATGTACTCCAACTCTTGCCATTTCCGGCGCTAAGTTATTTTATTTCTCGGGTTCGGGTTTTTGTCTCCGTGTGTTGTTGTCGTTGTCATGCATCTCATATCATGTCATCATGTGCATTGCATTTGCATACGTGTTCGTTTCATGCATCCGAGCATTTTCCCCGCTGTCCGTTTTGCTTTCCGGCGCTTCTATCTCCTCCGGTGGTCCTTTCTACCTTCTTTTCGTGTGTGGGGGTTAAACATTTCCGGGTTGGACCAATACTTGCCAAGCGGCCTTGGTTTACTACCGGTAGACCGCCTGTCAAGTTTCGTGCCATTTGGACTTCGTTTGATACTCCAACGGTTAACCAAGGGACCGAGAAGGCCTCGTATGTGTTGCAGCCCAACACCCCTCCAATTTGGCCCAAAACTCACCAAAACCCTCTCCATCATCTAGATCGTTCGATCATGATCGCGTGGCCGAAAACCGCACCTCATTTGGACTCTCCTAGCTCCTCCTATGCCTATATATAGACCCACTCCCGAAATTTCGGATCTCTCCCCCGAAACCCTAGCCTCCGTCTTCCTCCGCGCGCCGGACAACGTCCGCCGGCACCGGACGTGTCCGGTTCCACCCCCGCCGCCATGTGTCAGCCGCCCATTCGCCTTCCCAGGCGCCCACTTCGCCACCGCCGCCAGGGCCCGCGGGGCCCATCGCCGACCCTCCGGCCCGTTCCTCCGCCGCCCAAGTGCCCGCGCCGCGCCGCCCTTCTTCCCCGCGCCCGGTGCCTCTCCTCCCGGCCGGCAGCTGCGCCGCCATTGCCGGCCGCCACCGAGTCGTCCTCTCGCCGGCCGGACCTTGCCGGCGACGACCGCGGCAGCGCTGCCCTGCGCCGCCCTCTCCCTCCATGCCGGCCACCGCCCTCCGCTCGGACCCAGCCGGCCCGACGACCACTTCCCCCGCCGGCCTCATTCTTCTCCGGCGAACAAGACCTCCCCGGCGATCCTCGTCGACCGTGCCGCTACAGTGCCACCCCGATCTAGATCTGGAGCCAAACCCTAGAGGGTTGACTTTTCCCTCTCCCTTGCATTATTTTGCATTCTTGTTCATGCTATATCTCCGCATCTGTAGCTCCATTTTGGGTGTGTAGCATATCAAAATGTTCGCCTCAGAGAGTACATCATTTCGTCTCATTGCATCATTTTCATTTGAGCTCATCTTGATGCCCGAAATGCTGTTGGAAGAGAGCTATTTGAGTTTATTGTCAGATCTGCTGCACCAAATAGCTATTTGTCATTTTTGCCATGATTATTGTGTGCATGATATGCTCCTAAGTTCTACATGTGTTTTGTTATATGTTTTGCCATCTTTACAGAGGGGATATCCATGTATTTTTGTGATATGTGTGGTGACTAGCACAAGCTTGCAAAGTGGTGCATTCGTTAATGCTGATTTCAGGGACTTAGAATTTCACTAAGTCCTTGATCTGTTTTTATCAATATGCCATATATTCATGTTGTTTCCTAGTGATCCGTGCCTCTTTTGAGGATGATCAATAAGGATGATTTGTTAATATTATGGTTCTCTATCCATCCATGTCTTTGTTTGAAATTATGGAGCACCCTAGCTTGAGTCAATCGAGCTCTACTTTTGCTATTTCGTAATTCCTGGCAGATTGTCTACTTGTTAGCGATTTTGCTCAGGATGTTGTTGTTGATCCGTGCATGCTATGTTGTTGTTTTTGCCATGTATAGCTTATATGATATGTATTCTTGATGGGTGAATGCTTAGTTTGTAATGCCTTGCTCTGTAGTGAGTGCATTGAGCTCGTAAACATGCCTACTCGTTAACAGATTTGCATGCTCCAGTTTTTTTCCAAGTTTGAGATCTGATTATGTTTTTGCCATGTTCACATGCTTGCAATTGTATTTTCTGATCCCTTTTGGCTCAAGGTCACTAACGGACTTTTGTTAATCTCTTTGAGTAGCTCCATGCCATGCCTTGATTTGCCATGTTAAGTTCCTGTATCATATAGTTTTCATGCTTCAAAGTGTGCTACCTGATCTGAAATTCCAGGCTTGTGTTAATTTCACAAAGTCTAAAACCTGTTTATCAATTGCACTTTTGCCATGCTTGTTTGAACCTGTTAATGGATGAATTGGCCCTAGCTCAGTGTTCATCTTCTGTCAAGGATCATGAATGGATCCCTGCCATGTATTTTGTTTCCATGTTTGAGTGCTGTAGCATAATTATCTTGATGCATTTAGATGGCTACTTGCTGTTTATCGCAGACCGGTGCCATATTTGTTTTGCTTGCCATTTCCAAACCGTGCATCCGATTCCGGTGATCTTTATATCGATTTCAACCGAAATCACCTCACCTTTCCAGTGGCACTCTTGGATTTCCATGTTGAGGCCAGGTTCAATCATTCCTTGTCAAATCTTGCATATGCATCACATATCGTATCCCGCATAGCATACCATGTTTGCATCATGTTGTTTGAGCTTTGCACGTGGTTGATTGTGTTCCTTTTTATTGTTTGTCTTGTTTGGGTAGAGCCGGGAGACGAGTTTGCTAACGTGGAGCCCGTTGAGTTTGCTTTCGAGGATCCAGTCAACTCTGACAACTTTGAAGGCAAGATGATCTTACCCTTGAAATCACTTCTATCTTTGCTGTGCTAGATGCTCGCTCTTTTGCTATGCCTATGCTACGATGCCTACCACTTGCTTATCATGCCTCCCAAATTTCCATGTCAAACCTCTAACCCACCATGTGCTAGCAAACCATTGATTGGCTATGTTACCGCTTTGCTCAGCCCCTCTTATAGTGTTGCTAGTTGCAGGTGAAGATTGGAGGTCGTTCCTTGTTGGAACATTATTTTCTTGTTGGGATATCACTATATTATCTTGTTATCTCAATGCATCTATATACTTGGTAAAGGGTGGAAGGCTCCGCCTTTTGCCTAGTGTTTTGTTCCACTCTTGCCGCCCTAGTTTCCGTCATATCGGTGTTATGTTCCCGGATTTTGCGTTCCTTACGCGGTTGGGTAATAATGGGAACCCCTTGACAAATCGCCTTGAATAAAACTCTTCCAGCAATTCCCAACCTTGGTTTTACCATTTGCCACCTAGCCTCTTTTCCCTTGGGTTTCCGGAGCCCAAGGGTCATCTTATTTAAACCCCCCCTGGGCCAGTGCTCCTCTGAGTGTTGGTCCAAACTAGAGCCCTGTGCAGCGCCCCCTCGGGGAAACTCGAGGATTGGTTTTAGTTGTACGGATTGCTCATCTGAGTGTGCCCTGAGAACGAGATATGTGCAGCTCCTATCGGGATTTGTCGGCACATTCGGGCAGTGTTGCTGGATTTGTTTTAACTTGTCGAAGTTGTTTTGTAGAACCGGGATGCCGAGTCTGATCGGAATGTCTCGGGAGAAGGTATATCCTTCGTTGACCGTGAGAGCTTGTCATGGGCTAAGTTGGGACTCCCCTGCAGGGATTTGAACTTTCGAAAGCCGTGCCCGCGGTTATGGGCAGATGGGAATTTGTTAATGTCCGGTTGTAGATAACTTGAACCTTAACTTAATTAAAATGAATCAACTGTGTGTGTAACCGTGATGGTCTCTTCTCGGCGGAGTCCGGGAAGTGAACACGGTGTTGGAGTAATGTTTGCCGTAGGTTGTTCTATAGTTATTCGTTCGTGCATTGCCTTCTCTTCTCGCTCTCTTTTGCGAAAAGGTTAGCCACCATATATGCTAGTCACTTGCTGCAGTTCCTCATATTGCCTTGTCTTACCAATAAGCTTAAATAGTCTTGATCGCGAGGGTGCGAGATTGCTGAGTCCCTGTGGCTCACAGATTACTTCCAAACCAGATGCTGGGCCCGATGACTTCGTTCCAGATGATGCGCTTGAGCTCAAGTGGGAGTTCGACGAAGACTCACGCCGTTACTATGTGTCTTTCCCTGATGATCAGTAGTGGTGCCCAGTTGGGGCGATCGGGACCATGTCGCTTGTTGGGGTTGATCTTTTATTTTGGTACCGTAGTCGGACCATGAGTGAGTGGATGATGTAATGCTATTTATGTACTTTGTCTGACGTGGCGAGTGTAAGCCAACTATGTACCTTTCCCCTTATTATCTATTTACATGGGTTGTTGTGAAGATTACCTTACTTGCGACATTGCTTTCAATGCGGTTATGCCTCTAAGTCGTGCTTAGACACGTAGGAGATATAGCCGCATCGAGGGCATTACAGCCTGCTGCGCTCCGAGCAAGGCCGCGAAGAAAGGACGGCGAAGGCACAAGCTCTGGGTGCCTTGCCGGTGGACCAACTCCCATGGCTGACCCCATACCGTGGGCAGCGCATGAGCCTGTAGCGCTGGAGCTTGGTGGGTGGGACGGGACAAGAGGGAGCTGCTTCTCTGGAGATTTCATGGCCTTAGCAGAAGGGGTCCTTAGGGGACAATCGTCAGGAAAGGAAGGCGGCACAAAGAAGATCACCAAGATAAGGTACTTACTCGTCGACGGCGATGTACTTTCATCGGTTCAATGGCCCAAAGATACCGTTGCTGCTTTGAGATCCCTTCCTCTTGCGGAGCTCCTCGAAGTCCACACAAAGGTGACCGAAGCGCTGCATGTGACGGCTGGTGCACGGCGGAGCCGGAGAAGACTCAAGAGGGATGGCCTCAGGGGAGCCCGGCTGAGCCAAGCAGCCTGGCTCCTTCCCACTACGACCTCCCAAGACTCCAGGAGCCTCAGCCTCGGGAGCCGCATGCCTCACCTCTTTGGCAACCGACGCCTCAGGAGGGTGGTTGCAGGCTCCCGAGGACGACGCCCTCGGGTCACCGCATGACATGTGCTCCTCAGCACCCGAGCCGCTGGCACCCGTCATGGCTCGCTCCCCTGCCTCGTCACCTGGGGTGAGCCCGGCACCGGCGGCGAAGAAGGGAACCACGATGACGGGGTTCTCATGAGGCCCCACCAAGCCGACTGGGCGCATCCCCCACTCATCAAAGGAAGGCATGTTCGCGGCAAATGTGGCCTTGTTCTCGTAGCGGTACAACATGTAGTTGTTCCTGGGCATCTCGTCTGGCAGAGGGATACCTGATAGGACCTTGAGCACAGTCTACCGCGCGGCGAGAGGAAGCCCCTCCTCCTGAAACCTCGTGCTTTCCTAGCTGCTGAGCAAGTCCCACATCGGGCGAGAGTGGCGCTGGAGAGGAGCAGCTTGACGCCTGATAAACTCCCTCACCACCATGGGCGCAGTCACGCCAAGGTCCTTCAACCACCTCAGCCTGGCCTAGACCGGGGCAAGGAAGGGGCTCATGAGCTTCTGATGACCCTAGCCGGAGTTTGGGATAGCGGGCACCATCGGAGCTTGGAGCAGAGGGTTGAGCACGCCAGCGTCAACAAACACCCAACGTGTACGGAACTCGCTCGTGGATGAAGGGAGCTCAAAGTCGATCCCCGTTCCTGCTGTCGCAGCCACGGCCTGGAAACCCACGCACCCTAAGTTCTGCCGGGGACCGGTGAGATGCAACAAGAAGAAGTGGCGGAAGAGTGCCATGGAGGGGGCGATGCCCACCATGGCCTCGCACACAAAGGCGAAGAAGGTGAGAAGGGTCATAGCCTGAGGATCGAGACGGAGCATGTGGATCTAATAGTGCTCGAGCACCGCATCGAAGAAGGCGGAGAAGGGAGTAAGCAAGCCAGCACAGAGGGCATAGATGAAGATCGGGACCTCGGTAACTGCCCGAGCCATGCTGCTGCGGGACGCGGGCCAAGCCGGCGTCTCTCCCCACTCATTGAAACTGGAGGCGAGCATGGGGCGCACCTTGTCCATGGCCTCGTCGTTGAGCACCAGAGGCCGGCTGAGCGCCGGCTCGAAGGATGGAGGCGTAGCCGGCGAAGACAGAGGTTTCTTCCCCTTCTTTGTTTTTTCGGTGCCATGGCGGTGAAGCGGGCGGAGCGCAGGTCGGACTGAGAAGATGGAGCAGGGCGTTGAGGCAGCAGGGAGATTGGAAGAGCCGGGCTTGGCGGAAGAAGAATAACTGTGTAAGAGGCGGGGCCGCATAGCCAGGCGGATTCAAGGGCAGCGTGGAGAAGCGGAGAGACCCACGTCCAATCAACCGCCATGCGTCAATCGAGCCCGCTGGCTTTTGGGGCCCGCGGTGCTCCATACTTGGCCCTTGGCTTCGCCGCGAAGCCAAGCCCGAGCGCACCTTGGGCCCGGGGGCTACTATCAGCGTTTTGGGAACGGGTGTCCCTAGACTTGCCTGCCTGCGGCCCGCGGCGTGGCTGAGCCTGCAGGCCGTACGACCCATCTTCACCAGCAACGCACCCAAGACCCTTGCGAGGGTCCAAGCCTCACGAGGCGGACGATGCAAGACCTCCTCGGGAGTAGCCTAGCTAGGCAGGCTCACGAGGAGCGGAGATATCAAGGCGGGGCAAACCTCATGAGACCCTCGTGACATGAGCCATGACGCACGGCACCAGGCGGGCGCCAGGCGGGCGCTAGCGTGCACAGCGTCCTTATTTCCTCTTTGGTGCTAAGGGGCAAGCGCATACGAAGAGTACCGAGGCATCATGCAAAGGTTTCTATATTGGTGCAACGAGACCAAGACCAGGAGGACGGCAAGACGGAGGTCATCGTGGAGCCCAAGACGGCGTCACCACCAGAGCCTTTAGCAGGCGAAGACCACTTTTGTCAGGATAGCTTGTACTAGTTGTCCCCCTTCGAATTAGCCCGCCATTGTTGGCTCCCTTCCCGCTCGATATTTGGGAAGAGGACCAGGGCCAGTATAAATAGGACTAGCCACCACCTTAGAGGGGGACGGATCATTCAGACCACCCACACACACACAAGTTCACCGAGCTCAAGAACACCTCAACCTCAGCAGGCTGTTCTTCCCTTGTACTGTTCATCATCATCCCTAGAGGCAATCCACCACCACCACACTGGAGTAGGGTATTACACCACAACGGTGACCCGGACTAGTATAAATCTTGTGTCTGTGTGCGAGTTCGTCGAGTTCGTCCGCGAGATCTTAGTGAGCTAGGGCATTGATTGGTGGGAAGGAAAGACTTCGCGCGCACCCCAGTGTTCAAACCTTAAGGGTTTGCCGGAGCCCCACATCCGACAAGCTATGGCTTCAGACTTGGACTTGGGCTGAAGACCTTTGTATATAATATCTTCCCAGGGGCCCTTGATGGCATTCTTTTCAGCATATTCGGAAGTGACAAATTTGTACTTGAACCATTCATCTTCCCAATATCTTCGAGTCCATTGGATTCGGTTCTTACGTTCCCCATAGGTCTCTTGAGGGTCTGACTTGTATAGTGCAAAGAGATTTGGTGGCAGGTCCTTGGCTGTATTTCCACAGTGTTGTCTTCCGCCCTTCCTGATTGATTTGTCTGTTGCCATGAAGTTCAAACTGAAATGGCTTCAGAACTTGTAAAGGCTTCTGTCTGCTGTTCACACAGGAACTGGCTTTAGGAGAATTGATGTGACGATGTAATAACTCTACAAATGAATGCAGACTATGAGAACCAAGGGATTCTCCCATGGACATGTACCTGTGACAGCATTAGAGATGCGAGGGAAGGGGAAGAGGTCATATGCATTCTTAGAAGATTTTGTTGAAAAATCGGTTTGGAGACATTGACCTCATGACGCGAAGACATTCACTTATTTGTTGAGAGTTGGTTCCAGATTTGTACGAATCAAAGAATAGGTACAAGTGAGGAATCTAACTAGTAGTGAAGCATAAGTGAATATTCTAGGCATGATATGAGATGCGGAACATGATAGATCCAATTTTGTAGGTTTAGAAACCACTTTTGGTGGAGAAGGATGGATCTATCGGATCAAAAAGGCAGTAAAAGGTAAGTTTTAATTACCACACGAAGAACTGCTAGACGGAGTGGAGTTGGAGGCCGAGCAGTTCAATCTGCCGTGCCCTAACTTGGTGACGAAAGACACCTACAATGATGGCGGAGGAGATGAGGTCCGCAGCCGGCGTCGGTGAGGTCGCGATAGCTAAGCGCTTCGTCACTAGTGTCGTCGAGAGCTAGCGGTGGCACTAGGGTTTGTGCGAGGTGGAGAGGTGGAAGAAAACATAATGACCATGGTGAGGTGTATATTTATAGGGACAGGGATGACACAACGTCATTACGCAGGTGCCCCTGGCGGTTCACATCTGAGGGGCACGTGGCATGCATGCAACACCTTGGAAGTTGTTCCATGTTCCCATGCATGCCAGGATTGTCGGGTAGTCGTTCCGGCTTCTTCGGGTTTCAGACAAAAATGATATAACATTAAAACATATTCAATTTTGTCTCTATGTCTTCTGCTGACAAGGACTCAAAGAAGAGAATGGACAGATTCAATAGAATGCATATGATTTGGATAGATAGAATCTGAGGTAGAAGCATAGAGGGGGTTAGGGTCCGATCATATTCACTTAGGTCAAAAGATTCAAACATGAAGACATAGCTATAAGTGAATGTTGTAGAGGACAGAATACCAATGTATATACCAATATGATATCAAGTCAACAATGTGAAGATAATCATGAAGTTGAATCAATGTTGAAGACAAAACCAAATGTGAAGATTATGCACATGTGACGCCAATTGAAAACACTTCAAACACGAGTTTGGTGGTGGCGTTACCCACCATATAGGAAGTATTAGACCCAGACACAACGCACAATTATCGTGGTGCTCCGAAGTCAATTTCCGCATTAATGTATTCACACTTAGAATGTATGTCTTCATTATTTGAAGATATACGTTACTTCGTGTGTTGCACATCTAAGTCATCTCATGCATAAGCGTCAGGATGTGTGTCCAACTAGAAGACATTCGAGGATTCTAAGATATTTAGCTCACACCGCAACTTGCAAAACCTTTTCTCATCCAAGGGCTTTGTGAAGATATCTTCCAATTGCTCTTCAGTGTTGACGTGAATGATATCAATCTCCTCCTTCATGACATGATCTCTAAGAAAGTGATGACAGATCTGAATGTGCTTTGTCTTCAAATGGCGAACTGGGTTGTTGGCAATCTTGATAGCGCTTTCATTGTTGCAGTAGAGTGGCACATGCTTCAGATGAATGCCATAGTCCTTGAGAGTTTGCTTCATCCACAGAAGTTGAGCGCAGCAAGATCCAGCAGCAATGTATTTAGATTCAGAAGTGGAGAGAGAGACACAGTTTTGCTTCTTTGAAGACCAACAGACAAGAGATCATCCAAGAAAGTGACATGTGCCTGATGTAGACTTGCGATCAACCTTGTCACTAGCATAATTAGCATCTGAGAATCCAACTAGATCAAACTCTGAGCCCTTTGGATACCATAATCCTAGTGTTGGGGTGTAAGCCAAATATCAAAGAATTCGCTTCACAGCTAAGTGATGCGACTCCTTTGGTGCTGCCTGGAATCGGGCACACATGCAAACGCTAAGCATGATATCTCGCCTAGATGCACACAAATAGAGTAAAGAACCAATCATGGAGCGGTATACCTTTTGATCGAACACTTTACCATTGTCGTCGGGGCCCATATGACTTTCGGTTGGCATTGGCGTCGTGTATCCCTTGCAGTCTTGCATTCGAAACTTCTTCAGGCAGTCTTTGAGGTATTTCTCTTGAGATATGAAGATGCCATTTCTTTGCTGACAGATTTGAAGACCAAGGAAAAACTTCAGCTCACCCATCATGGACATCTGATATTGCTCTTGCATCATGTGTTCAAACTCATCAATGTATCTTTTGTTAGTGTAGCCGAAGATAATGTCATCCACATAGATCTGGCACACAAACAGTTCACCATCGTATGTCTTCGTGAAGAGAGTGGGATCGAGGGAACCAGGTTTGAAGCCTTTTCTCTTCAGGAAGTCTTTGAGTATGTCATACCAAGCACGAGGGGCTTGTTTGAGGCCATACAGTGCCTTGTTGAGCTTGTAAACCATACAGGATGTTTTGGATCTTCAAAGCCAGGTGGTTGTGCAACATACACTTGTTCTTCAATCTTTCCATTGAGAAAAGCACTTTTCTCATCCATTTGATATAGGAGGATGTTGTGATGGCTGGCATAGGCTAGCAGAATGCAAATGGCTTCAAGCCTAGCCACGGGAGCGAATGTTTCATCAAAGTCAATTCCTTCAACTTGAGTATATCCTTGAGCAATAAGACGAGCCTTGTTTCTGACAACTTGACCATGATCATCTTGTTTGTTGCGCTAGATCCATTTTGTGCCAATAATATTGTGCTTGCGAGGATCAGGACGCTTGACCAGTTCCCCTACATTATTCAGCTCGAATATTGAAGCTCTTCTTGCATAGCTTGAATCCATTCAGGTTCCATGAAGGCTTCAGCAACTTTCTTGGGTTCAGATATGGACACAAATGCAAAGTTCCCACAGAAATTCGCTAGTTGTGTTGCTCTTGAACGAGTAAGGGGACCAGGTGCATTGATGCTATCAATTATCTTCTCAATCTGTACTTCATTTGCAACACGAGGATGAACTAGACGAAGATTTTGCTCTTGTTGATCATTGTCTTCATCTTCAGCATTGGCTTCAGGCTGAGCAGAGTCTTCAGGTTGATTTGGTGTAGAGATGATAAGTTCCTCTTCCGCCTATGCCTCTGAAGGTATGATTTCTCCCGTACCCATAAGCTTGATGGATTCACTTGGTGATACTTCATCTAGCACATTTGGCAGGTGCCGTCTTTGCGAGCCGTTAGTTTCATTGAACCGCACATCCACAGTTTCAACCACTTTAGAGTGAAAGAGGTTGAATACTCTGTAGGAGTGCGAATCCTTTCTGTAACCAAGCATAAAACCTTCATGTGCTTTCGGTGCAAATTTTGAAGTGTGATGTGGATCCTTGATCCAGCACCTGCCACCAAATACTGTGAAGTAGCGTACGTTTGGCTTCTTACCAGTCAGTAGTTCATATGATGTCTTCTTTAGAAGCTTGTGAAGATAAACACGGTTGATGATGTGGCATGCAGTATCAATAGCTTCAGGCCAGAATTTTCTTGGAGTCTTGTACTCATCAAGCATCGTCCGAGCCATCTGAATGAGCATTCTGTTCTTGCGCTCCATGATGCCATTCTGCTAAGGTGTGTATGGAGCTGAGAATTCATGAGTGATGCCCAATGTATCAAGATAAGTGTCGAGGCCGGTGTTCTTGAACTTCGTGTCATTGTCACTTCTTATGTACTTGATCTTGATGCCATAGTTCGTCATGGCACGATTTGCGAATCTTCTGAAGACATCCTGCACTTCAGTCTTGTAGAGAATTATATGCACCCAGGTATATCTAGAGTAATCATCAACATAATGAAGCCATAGAGACAAGTAGTGGTAGTAAGGGTGGAGTAATGAGTAGGGCCGAATAGGTCCATGTGAAGCAGCTCGAAGGGACATGATGTCGTTGAGGGAGTCCTGGACTAAGGGGTCCTCGGGCGTCTGGCCTGTTAGCCATGGGCCAGATTGATGGGCTGCGAAGATACAAAGACCGAAGACTGCACCCATGTCCGGATGGGACTCTCCTTGGCATAGAAGGCAAGCTTGGCGACCGGATATGTAGATTCCTTTCTTTGTAACCGACCTTGTGTAACCCTAGATCCTCCCAGTGCTTATATAAACCGGAGGACTTAGTCCGGAGGGGAAGATTTTCATGATCATAGCCATACAAGCTAGACCTCTAGGGTTTAGCCATTACAATCTCAAGGTAGATCAACTCTTGTAATACTTGTACTCATCAATATCAATCAAGCAGGACGTAGGGTATTACCTCCATAGAGAGGGCCCGAACCCGGGTAAACCTCGTGTCCCTTGTCTCGTGTTAAACATCGACCTTAGATGCACAGTTCGGGACCCCCTACCCGAGATCTGCCGGTTTTTACACCGACATTGGTGCTTTCATTGAGAGTTCCACTATGCCGTCGACAAAAGGTTCGATGGCCTCTTCAATCATCGATAGTGACGCTGTCCAAGGAGAAACTTTCCTCCCCGGACAAATCTTTATGTTCGGCGGCTTCGCGTTGTGGGCCAATTCGCTTGGCCACCTGGAGCAGATCGAAAGCTATGCCCCTGGCCGTCAGGTCAAATTTGGGAGCTTGAACTACGTTGCGGGCATCCGTGGAGACTTGATCTTCACCGGATTCGGGACCGTGGCTGCCACCCCTAGTCACCCCGATGATCATGACCAAAATCTATCATCAGACCGCATCTAGGAGATCACCCCTGTAACCGCTCTGGCCTTAGAGCCGGAGCAGACTGCGCCATCCAAGGACGGGAGGATCAACCCCACCACGGAGGCCACAGATTCCACGGCATTGGAGCCACACATAGACTTAACCTCTCACGACGTCTTTGTCACTGGAACTCCGGACTCATCTCTGGCCGTAAGTTCCGAACCATGTGAGCCCGCAGATGCCGAACTTAATCGTTTATCGATCTTCGAGTTCAGCGCTGCAGATATCTTCCAGCACTCGCCTTTGGGAGATCTGCTAAACTCGTTAAAGAACCTATCCTTGGTAGAGGACTCACAGCCGAACTATATCCGGTTCGAAATAAGGGCTGACGGTGGAGAATTTTGCTTCCCACCCGCCACCCACTTCATAGCCACGGTCGAGGATTTGACCGACACACTTGATTACGACTCTGAGGACATCGACGGTATGGACGACGATGCCGGAGAAGAAAAGGCCCAGAACCCGCCGTTCACCGGACGCTGGACGGCCACTTCCTCGTACGATGTATACATGGTGGATGCACCAAAGGAGAACAGCGGCGATGACAAGGAAGATCCGGCTGAGCATAAACCTTATGAAATACAATCCAAGCACCGGCGTCAGCGGCGCCGCTCTAAATCACGCCGCAGTAAAGACAGCAACATCGGCACAGGAGAAGATAACGAAGACCCCATTGAAACAGCTAATGAACAAGATGAACGGGAAGATAGGCAGGGTAGCCCTGGTAGGCAGGCCACGCATGAAGACTCATAGGACGGAAGTTATCTTCTGCTCTCCGAGGATGAGGTGAGCCTCGGCACCACGATTTCATCGTGCCTGAGTAACCTCTTGAGTGGGAGCGCTTCAAGCGCCAGCTAATCACCACCGCAAGGATCCTAAAAAGGAAGCAGTAGCAGCTTCAAGCTAACCAAGATCTGCTCAATGATAAATGGACCGATGTCTTAGTAGCCGAAGAATACGGTCTCAAGCGCCCAACCAAAAGCTACCCAAAGTGCAAATTGCTACCTAAGTTTGACGAGGAGGTGCCCCAATACATACCTCCATCGTATAATGCGGCTGACTGACCACGACGTGGTCGGGACAAAACAGCAACTCACGACGAACACCAGCCAGCCCTGCCTCATCGCACAGGTAGAGGTAAATTAGCCCACGGTCATACATATGACCTCCGGCAAAACCTGAACAATAAAGCAGGACATACCAGATCAATCTATGGATCGCGAGGACGTGCCTCAACATGCGATGACGACCACCTATTCAGACGTGACAAACTTAGTCATGCGCGGGCTGAAAACCGCAGACGGACTCCATCAGATCTATGTCGCGATACGGCCCGATATAGAGACGTCGCACACCCTCATTGCTTCACTGATGAGGTCCTGGATCATGAATTCCAAAAAGGGTTCAAACCCGTGAATATAGAATCATATGATGGAACCACGGACCCAGCGGTGTGGATCGAAAACTTCATTCTCCACATTCATATGGCCCGCGGCGATGACCTCCATGCCATCAGATACCTTCCTTTAAAACTCAAGGGGCCAGCTCGGCACTGGCTCAACAGTCTGCCTGCTTATTCTATTGGCAGCTGGGAGGACTTGGAAGTGGACTTCCTTGACAACTTCCAAGGTACATATGTTCGAGCTCCGGACGCTGATGACTTAAGCCATATAGTTCAACGGCCCGGAGAGTCCGCCAGGAAATTCTAGACTAGGTTCTTAACTAAAAAGAATCAAATCGTCGATTGTCCGGATGCCGAAGCCCTAGCAGCCCTCAAACAGAGCATCCGCGACGAATGGCTCGCTCGCCACCTCGGCCAAGAAAAGCCAAAATCCATGGCAGCCCTCACAACACTCATGACCCGCTTTTGTGCGGGCGAGGACAGTTGGTTGGCCCATAGCAAAAACAATGCAAGCTACGCCGGCACTCCTGAAGCTAAAACTAGCAAAGACAACTCTCGACGCAACAGATACAAGCGTCGAAACAACAGTGATAACACCAAGGACACGGCAGTCAATGCTGGATTCAGGGGCTCTAAGTCTGGTCAGCGGAAGAAGTCGTTCCAAAAGAACAATTCAGGCCCATCCAGCTTGGACCGCATACTTGATCGTCCGTGCCAGATTCATGGCACCCCAGACAAGCCACCCAATCATACAAATAGAGATTGTTGGGTTTTTAAACATGCCAGCAAATTAAACGCCGAGAATAGGGAAAAGGGATCGCAAAGCGAGGACGATGACGAAGAGCCCCAGCAAATGAACACAGGGGGACAGAAGAACTTTCTCCCTCAGGTCAAAATGGTGAACATGATATACGCTACCCACATCCCCAAGAGGGAGCGCAAGCGTGCGCTTAGGGACGTCTACACGATAGAGCCAGTCGCCCCAAAATTTAATCCATGGTCGTCATGCCCGATCACTATTGATTGTCGGGATCATCCGACCAGTATCCGTCACGGTGGCTCAGCCACACTGTTCCTAGACCCAATAATTGATGGGTTCCACCTGACTCGCGTCCTTGTGGATGGAGGTAGCAGCCTCAATCTTCTCTATCAGGATACAATGCTAAAAATGGGCATTAACCCATCTCGGATCAAGCCCACCAGGACTACCTTCAAAGGAGTCATACCATGTGTAGAGGCCCGCTGTCCGGGCTCAATCACACTAGAGGTTGTCTTCAGATCTCCGGACAACTTCCGAAGCGAGGAGTTAATCTTTGATATCGTTCCCTTCCGCAGCGGCCATCACACACTGCTCGAACGAACTACGTTTGCTTGATTCAACGCAGTACCACACTATGCTTATCTCAAGCTCAAGATGCCCGGTCCACACAACGTCATAACAGTCAACAGAAATATGGAACACTCCCTCCGTACAGAAGAGCACAGAGCTGCCTTAGCAGCAGAAGTACAGAGCGACCTTCTCAAGCAGAACCTTAATTCGGCTGCCGAGCCCACGGACACCGTTAAGAGGGTCTGAACTACTCTGCAGCAGGAGACCTCGGCTCGTCAGGAGCTCGACTAGCAATCCGTCCTCCGTCTCAGTCCTGATCAACTGGTGGCATTCGTGCCGCACTTACATAACTACGCACTCAAAATCCCATGGGCATCGATGGAGGCATAGCTAGCTTGTGGTCCATAGTACGGCTCAACCGACATCGTATACACACATACTTCTACTTTTACATGTTTTCTTTTTAGGTCTCAATCCCACAGGCACCATCTAGTGGTCTGGTCATCGGTCCTCTTGAAGGATAAACACACCAAGACGGCGAGAAACGCAGACATATGGGGGACTTTTAGGTGATTCCGTTAACGATAACTCTACCTGTTTTTCAGGACCCACATGCAGCTCTCCCTTGGTTTCGGCATGTCAAATAGCCTGTTGCTTATCGCACTACCTGTATCAATTCGCCTTGACGTACTAATTAGATTACAATGAGAACAGTTTGCGGGTGGAGCTGTTGGACTCCAGCTTTTTACCTTCGTATCTTTTCTGTTTTCTTTCTCTTTTTTAGCCCCCCTGTGGCTAACCCTATCAAGTAGCACCCATAAACTTTGGTACTTTTGATGTTTGCCAAGGGCTTCATAGCACCCCACGTCACGGCAACAGAAGTCCGAACACTTTTTATAAGTATAGTTCGGCACCCCGAATTTAGCATTATATGCATTGGCTCCGAATCATGTTTTTTGTCAATAGTTGGGTTGCCCGGCTCCTGTGCTTGCTACCTTACGTTCCGCTATATCGGCTAAGGTAGTAAAGGGAGAACTACTGCGATTGTGCCTTGGTTTATCCAAAGGAGCAGCTTAGTAGAGAAAGCCGAAAACTGACTATCATGATGCGGCGAGAGCTGGTCAGCTATTCGGAGGTTACAAATCATTTGAGATTTCTTCTGCATTGCGCAAAGGATTGGTACTTCCGGATCAGACGCTTATAGCACTCTAGTTCGGATACTAGGGGTTGCGCTGATGTTTTTATTGTCGAACTCCTATGGCTAAGTGAGGGCGTTACAGCCGCATAGTCTGGTTGCCTGGTTCGTTGCACTAAACAACTCCTTCAAGGACCATCTAATTGGATCAAGATTGTTTAGATTCCATCCCAAACACCCCCGTACTACCTACATGGGGGCAGAAGCCGACGACTGGTTAACCCTCAGATTTCATACAACACGGCAGCACAAGAAGTAAAAATTTAAAAACATAACCAGCATTATATTGCACAATCACTTTGTTTTGTCATACAAGGTAGAGGGAGCTTGAATACATTCATTCAAAGATAGTGTCTTTTGCACAATGATCCGCAACAATACGAGACCCTTCCAAGACATCGCCAAAGTATCACTCAGGTGTGCGGTGCTCCTTTCCCTCAGGCGGCCTCTCGGTCACCAACTTGACGACGTCCATCTTCGCCCACCAGACCTTGACATAGGAGAAGGCCAGACGCGCGCCTTCAATGCAGATGGACCGCTTGATGATGTCCAACCGAGGACAGGCATCAACCAGCCTCTTCATGAGGCTGAAGTAACTGCTGGGTATAGCTTCGGCTGGCCACAGCTGGATTATTAAATCCTTCATGGCCAGTTCGGCCACCCTGTGCAGCTCAACCAGCTGTTTTAGCTGATCGCTGAATGGCACCGGATGTTCCGGCACAAGATATTGCGACCAGAATAGCTTCTCCAGGGAGCCCCTTCTTCGGCTCGGAAGAACTCTACGGCGTCGGTCACACTGTGTGGCAGATCAAAAAAAACCCTGGAGAACTCTGAATCCGGGTCAGTAAAAGATATTTCATCTTCGCATTCTTGCTTTGCATATTGAATGCCTTACCCGCCGCGATCTTCCAGGCCTCCAAGATCTCCTGGAGGGCGCCCTGGGCTTCACTCTGTGCCGTCTCCGCACTCTTACGAGCCTTGGCGAGTTCGGCCTCTTAAGCCGACGCATTGTGCTCCATGGTATCGCACTTCCTAATCACGTCCTGGAGCTCCTGTTGGATTCCGTTGACCCAGGCCTTGAGCCTCTTACGGGCGGCCTGCTCCTTGATAGCCTTCCCCTCGGCTTTGACCAGGGCCGCTTTCAAGGCCTCGACCTCGGTCATCGCCTCTGTTCACATCATGGTATTTTGGTCATTGCATATCATTTTCCATTTTTCGAATACATAACAGGTTATTACTTACTTTGTTTTTCCTGGAGCTGCCTCCTTACCTGGCCCAGCTCCTCCTCGACCTCCGCCAGTTTCTGCTTCTGTCCAGAGACTTCGGCAGTACGCAAGGCCGCGGCCAACAGCGACGCATGTGCATACATTTAAGACAAATTTACTTAGTTTCCCGCAATAGGAGATTGATCCTCTGTCCCTTTTTTTTCTTTTCGAACACCGAACAGTGTCTCAGGGGCTACTGTCTATATTGGGATTTTCTCCTTTTTTGCCGCTTACCTCAAAACCTGTCAACAGGCTATTGCAGGCTTCGGTTAGTCCTCTCTTGGCGGACTGAACCCTTTTAATTACCGTGCCCATAAGGACACGGTGCTCATCCCCAATGGAAGCGCCTCGCAGTGCTTCCAGCAAATTATCCGGTGCCCCTGGTTGGACAGGGGTCACTGGGGGAACAGGCATCCCTCCTTTGAAAAGGAGGTTGCGTGCCGGATTCCGGAGTCGCATTGGACTCCGGAATCGAGTCCGGCTGAGGGCCGAACTGAATACGGCCCTCCCCGCCAGACTCCATGAGGATTGACTCCCCCTGGTGTACGGCAACGGGGGTTTCGCTTTCTGGCGCCTCCCACTAGTAGAAAAAGGGGCTTTGGTTTGGCCAGCAAAGAGCATTAATACCGGTTGCATTACGAACCGGGAATAATGTGAGCATTAGTCCCGGTTCGAGCGGCGAGGGCACCGTACATGCATTACTCCCGGTTCAAATGGAACCTTTAGTCCCGGTTCGTGGCATGAACTGGTACTAAAGGTCTCAACCCCATTAGTACCGGTTCATGGCACAAACCGGTACTAAAGTCTAAACCTTTAGTACCGGTTCGTGCCACGAACCGGTACTAGTGGGGTTGAGACCTTTAGTACCAGTTTGTGCCACGAACCGGTACTAATGGGGTTGAGACCTTTAGTACCAGTTCGTGCCACGAACCGGGACTAATGGGGTTGAGACCTTTAGTACCGGTTCGTGCCACGAACTGGTACTAATGGTGCAATTTTCAAATCCTACCCCCCTGTGTATCGCCTTTTCAGATTTGTAAAAAGCAGAAGAAAATGATAAAAACTTCAAAAGTTAAAATCCTTCGAGATGTAGTTATGTTACCACATCTACTAGTTAGGAAAATTTAAAAACTTAAATTTGGATATGTTTTGCAAAAAAATGTAGGGAAAATGTAAAACGGCTATAACTTTTGCATACGATGTCAGAAAAAACGTATAATATATCAAAATGTTCAGAACGAAAATCCGCATCAGATTTTGACGGCCTATGGCCTGTTTGCAAATTTTTAGAATCCTCAAATTCCAAAAGGAAAAAAAGTTATGCTCAAATTTCTGTTTTTTTAATTTTTGTTAAATCTGGTCAAACTATGGTCAAACTACTTATTCAAGAAGTATTAGTGTTACTAAATAATTATTCAAGAATATTAGTGTTACTAAATAATTATTTCAGTTTTTTTGAATTTTGGTCAAATCTGGTCAAACTGTGGTAAAAAATGGTCAAATTACTTATTCAAGAAATATTAGTGTTACTAAATAATTATTGTTTTTTAGAACAATAGTTTCAAACTCAAAAAGTGAAATGTGTGACTTCATGCTCAAGCTAAATTCCTGAGGGTAAATAGGATTGACATCTTACTATTGTTAGGAAAACAACAAGTGCAGACTTGGAAACGAGGGAGAATAGAACCCGGAAGTTAGGCGTGCTCAGGCTGGGGGAGTGGGAGGATGGCTGACCGTTCGGGAAGTTAGATGATTTGGAATGATGAGGGGTGATTATAGATTAAATTGAGTAGTGATGAGGGGTAATTAGAGATTAGAGGTTAAGATAATTCAGAAACTGGAAAATCGGGAAAAAAATTCAAAAAAAATTCAAAAAAAATCCTTTAGTACCGGTTGGTGTTACCAACCGGGACTAAAGGTGGACCTCCAGGCAGCAGCCATGTGGAGGGCCTTTAGTCCCGGTTCGTATAAGAACCGGGACTAAAGGGGGGACCTTTAGTAACGACCCTTTAGTCCCGGTTCCAGAACCAGGACTAAAGGCCCTATAGAACCGGGACAAAAGGCCCTTTTTCTACTAGTGTCCCGAGCCTCTCCCCCGCCTGGAACAGTCCTTCGGGACAACACCTCTGCATCATCCTTGACCTTGGGGGAGTGAGCGGCCGATGGTGAATCGTTGGCCATCGCCTTTGAGTCCAGTGAACCTCATGATGTGGATCGCTGGGAACTATCGTTGGCTGGACTTCAATAGCATAACTAATTAGATCAATACAACAAAGAGGAGAGACTTGGTTTATGGGAGGATATGGGTTTTAGCACTTACGGTGTGGCCTGAGGCTTAGTGCGGGGACGTCTCTCCGGACTACTTCCGACGTCCCACGTGGTGTTATCCGTAAGGGAGCTCTTCCCTTTCTTGGACATCTCCGCCTCCAGGTTCGCCGAAGCCGCCCTCTTCTTCCTCCCCTCATCGGGGGGAGGGTTGTTCTCCTCCTCCTCTTCATCGTCGTCGTCTTTGGCAGTGAAGGAACGGGTCTTATCTTCGGACGTCGCATCCGAAGCACCCCTACGGCGGGGGCCACTCCGGACCCCCTTAGCCTTCCCTGTGGCCTTCTTCTCCGGCTCGCGACTCCTTCATGATCATAATGAGACATAGCCACAAACAGCATGTAGGGCTATTACCGGATGATGTTTCCCGGGGCCCGAAGCTGTCTAAATCCTTGTCTTATGTTGCGTCTCTCGACTCCACCCAACCCCTCTCAAGCTACCACATAGATGCGTTGGCCTCGCAACTAAGTCCTCACACTAAGGACATCTGCCGTGACAATTCCACGACAAAAATGCTATAAAATATGATATCCAATATGATGTCCTATGTATAACATTCCAAATTGAATATTTGGGATGTTACAATAATGATAGTGCAACTTATTTGTGGCACTGCCATTTAGGTCATATTGTTGTAAAGCGCATCAAGAAACTCCATGCTGATGGGCTTTTGGAATCACTTTATTATGAATCACATGATGCTTGCGAACCATGCCTCATGGGAAAGATGACTAAGACTCCATTATCCGGAACAATGGAGCAAGCCATTGACTTATTGGAAATAATACATACTATTGTATGCGGTCCGATGAGTGTTGAGGCTCGCGGCGGGTATCATTATTTTCTCAATGATTTGAGCAGATATGGGTATATCTACTTAATGAAACATAAGTCTAAAACATTTGGAAAGTTCAAAGAATTTTAGAGTGAAGTGGAAAATCATTGTAACAGGAAAATAAAGTTTCTACGATCTGATCATGGAGGCGAATATTTGAGTTATGAGTTTGGTCTTCATTTGAAACAATGTGGAATAGTTTCACAACTCACGCCAACTGGAACACCATGGCGTAATGGTGTGTCCGAACGTCATAACCGTACTTTATTAGATATGGTGCGGTCTATGATATCTCTTACCAATTTACCACTATTGTTTTGGGGTTATGCTTTAGAGACGGCTGCATTCACGTTAAATAGGGCACCATCTAAATTTGTTGAGATGACACCATATGAATTGTAGTTTGGCAAGAAACCTAAGCTGGCATTTCTTAAAGTTTGGGGCTGCGATGCTTATGTGAAAAAGCTTCAACCTGATAAGCTTGAACCCAAATCGAAGAAATGCGTCTTCATAGGATACCCAAAGGAAACTTTTGGGTACACCTTCTATCACAGATCCGAAGGCAAGATATTCGTTGCTAAGAATGGATAGTTTCTAGAGAAGGAGTTTCTCTCGAAAGAAGTGAGTGGGACGAACGTAGAACTTGATGTGGTAATTGTACCTTCTCCCGAATTGGAAAGTAGTTCGTCATAGAAATCACTTCCAGTGATGCCTACACCAATTAGTGAGGAAGTTAATGATGATGATCATGAAATTTCAGATCAAGTTACTACCGAACCTCATAGGTCAACCAAAGTACGTTCCGCACCAGAGTGGTATGGTAACCCTGTTCTGGAAGTCATGTTACTAGACCATGATGAACCTATGAACTATGAGTAAGCGATGATGAGCCCAGATTCCGATAAATGGCTTGAGGCCATGAAATCTGAGATAGGATCCATGCATGAGAACAAAGTGTGGACTTTGGTTGACTTGCCCGATGATCGACAGGCCATACAGAATCAATGGATCTTCAAGAAGAAGGCTGACACTGACGGTAATGTTACTATCTACAAAGCTCAACTTGTTGCGTAAGGTTTTTGACAAGTTCAAGGAGTTGACTACTGAGGGAGTCCTGGATTAGGGGGTCCTCGGGTGTCCGGGCTATGTAATATGGTCCGGACTGATGGGCCGTGAAGATACAAGGTAGAAGACATTTCCCCATGTCCGGATAGGACTCACCTATGTGTGGGTGGCAAGATTGGCATCCAGATATGTAAATTCCTTCTTCTGCGAACCGACTCTGTACAACCCTAGGCCCCTCTGGTGTGTATATAAACCGGAGGGTTTAGTCCGTAGAGTCTATCCAAATTCATATAGGCTAGACATCTAGGGTTTTAGCCATTACGATCTCGAGGTAGATCGACTCTTGTAACCCTTATACTCATCAAAGACAATCAAGAAGGACGTAGGGTTTTACCTCCATTAAGAGGGCATGAACCTGGGTAAACATCGTGTTCCCCGTGTCCCTTGTTACCTTTGATCCTTAGACACACAGTTCAGGACCCCCTACCCGAGATCGGTCGGTTTTGACACCGACATTAGTGCTTTCATTGAGAGTTTGACTGTGTCATCGGCAGAAGGTTTGATGGCTCGTTCGATCATCAACAACGATGTTGTTTCCGGGGAAACTTTTCTCCTAGGTCAGCTTTTTGTGTTTGGCGGCTTCACTTTGCGGGCCAATTCGACTGGTCACCTCGAACAGATCGATAGGTACGCCCCTGGTCATCGGATCAGGTTCGGAAACCTGAATTACATCACCAATATCCGAGGAGACTTGATGTTCGAAGGGTTCACGGCCTCGACCGCTGTTCCTCGTCTTCAAGAAGGAAACCCGTCGGATCCATCATCAGGCATCGCTCAAGGACCAACTATCATCCCTGCCCTAGCCTTAGATCCAGAGCAGACCACCTCATCCGAAGATGGGAGATTGGAACCCACCACACTCTCTCCTACTATGGAGCTCTCTCCCGAAGACCCAGAGGCGATTATGTTTTCGGCAAACCTGGAATCAAACAGGACTCTCCCTATCATCGGAGAGCCGAATTCACCTTTGTACACCAACTCTGAACTCTCAAGGTCCGCATCCAGCGAGCACAGTCAGGTAGAATCTACCAGGCCCGACTCCGTAGGCCCCCAGTTCCCCGTCCGACCTTCACTCCTAAACGAGGACGTGGACTTAATGCAATCTATCGCCATTACGGAAGTATCGCCTTCAAACCACGCCCAGACTGGACTAGGGGCTGAGAGCGGGGAATTTTACGTCCCACCCACCACCCACTTAATAGCCACTATCGAAGACTTGACCAACATGCTAGATTACACCTCCGAAGACATCGACGGTATGTATGACAATGCCGGAGACGAACCAGGCCAGAATACGCCGATCACCGGGCATTGGACGACCACCTCCACATACGATGTGTATATGGTAGACACACCCAAAAAGGACGACGACGACGGCAGGCAGGACCTGATTGAGGACAAGCCCGTTGAGGCACCGTCAAAACATCAACGTCAGCGGTGCCGCTCAAAATCGCGTCACGAAAAGCAAAGCAATATCAAAGACAAAAACACTCCGGGTGATGCCGAAGATCCCGAAGACCCCGCCGAGCCTGCGTCCGAGCATGATGAATGGGAGGAGGGACAAGTTAACTCGACGAGCCTATCGGGAGTGAGGATCCGGAGGATAGTAACTATCTACCGGTCTCCGAGGAGGATGTCAGCCTGGACAACGAAGGCTTCATCGTGCCAGAGGAACCCCTCGAGCAAGAACGATTTAAGAAACAGCTAATCGCAACTGCAAGGAGCCTAAAAAGAATAGAACAATAGCTTCAAGACGAATAGGATACAGTCAACGACAGGTGGACCCAGGTCCTAGCTGCCGAGGAATACGGCCTCGAGCGCCCAACAAAGAGTTATCCGAAGCGTCGGCTACTGCCACAATTCAATGACGAGGCCCTTGAGCCAGTACCGTCAAGATATAATCATGCTGACGAACCAGACCGACCACCATGTGGACGAGACAAATCGGCTGCTTACGTCGAACACCAACCCGCACCACCTCGCTGTTGAGGCAAAGAGGTAGCGGCTCCGGGCTACACCTATGACCTACGTCAGGACCTGGACAATAGAGCCGGTCAGACTAGATCAATCTATGGATCAAGGGGGCGTGCTCCAACGCGAGATGACGACCATCAAGCTTGGCGCAATAAGCATAACCTCACTCGGGCTGAAAACCAAACATGGATGTCATCCGAAATCTGCCGTGACGTTGCCCGATACAGAGGCGCCACACACCCCTTATGCTTTACCGATGAAGTAATGCAACACCAGTTTCCAGAAGGGCTTAAACCCATAAACATTGAAGCATACAATAGAACGATAGATCCCGCAGTATGGATTGAAGATTTTCTTCTCCATATTCACCTGGCTCGCGGCGAAGATCTCCATGCCATTAAATACTTCCCCCTCAAGTTAAATGGACCAGCACGCCACTGGCTAAACAGCCTCCCAGAGAACTCTATTGGCAACTGGGAAGATTTGGAGGATGCATTTCGAGACAACTTCCAAGGTACTTATGTCCGGCCACCAGATGCCAATGACCTTAGTCACATAGTCCAGCAACCAAGAGAGTCAGCCCGCAAACTCTGGACTCGGTTCTTAATTAAAAAGAACCAAATCATCGACTGTCCGAACACCGAAGCCCTAGCAGCCTTTAAACATAGCGTCTGCGACGAATGGCTTTCCCGACACCTCGGCCAAGAAAAGCTGAAGTCTATGGTAGCTCTTACCACACTCATGACCCGCTTCTGCGCGGGAGAAGACAGCTGGTTGGCTCGTAGAAGCAACAGTACCAGCGACCCCGGCACCTCCGAAGCCCGAGACGGCAACGGACGGACACGACGTAACAAACAAAATTATCGAAACAACAATGAAGAAACCGAAGATATGGCAGTCAATGCCGGATTCAGCGGCCCTAAATCCGGTCAGCGGGAGAAGCCATTCAAAGGAAACAGAGACGACCCATCCAATTTGGACAAAATACTCGACAGGCATGATACGTCTCCAATGTATCTATAATTTTTGATTGTTCCACCCTGTTTTATTATCAATCTTGGATGTTTTATAATCATTTTATAGTCATTTTATATCATTTTTTGGTACTAACCTATTGGCATAGTGCCCAGTGCGAGTTCCTGTTGTTTCCATGTTTTTACATCGCAGGAAATCAATATCAAACGGAGTCCAAATGGAAAGAAACTTTACGATAATTTTTTATGGGCCAAAAGGATGCAGATGTGCCCTGGTTGCACCTGGGGGGTGCCCCGAGGGGGGCACAACCCACCAGGGCGCGCCAGGAGTCCTTGGCGCGCCCCGGTGGGTTGTGCCCACCTCGGGTGCCCCCCGGGCCGCCTCTTTGCTCTATAAATACCCAAATATTCCCAAAACCCTAGGACAGTCAACGAAATATTCATCCAGCTGCCGCAGAATCTAGAATCACCAAATCCAATCTAAACACCATGACGGAGGGGTTCACCACTTCCATTGGTGCCTCTCCGATGATGCGTGAGTAGTTCTTTGTAGACCTTCGGGTCCATAGTTAGTGGCTAGATGGCTTCATCTCTCTCTCTCTCTCTCTCTCTCTCTCTCTCTCTCTCTTGATCCTCAATACAATTGTCTCTTGGAGATCCATATGATGTAACTCTTTTGCAGTGTGTTTGTTGGGATCGATAAACTTTGAGTTTATGATCAGATCTATGTTTTTATATCCATGAAAGTATTTGAGTTTCTTTGATCTCTTTTATGCATGATCTCTTATAGCCTCATATTTCTTATCTGATATTTGGGTTTTGTCTGGCCAACTCGATCTATTTATCTTGCAATGGGAAGAGGTGCCCGGTAGTTGGTTCGATCTTACGGTGCTTGATCCCAGTGACAAAAGGGGAACCGACACTTATGTATCGTTGCTACTAAGGGTAAAAAGACGAGATCTATATCTACCGCCATATAGCTAAACAGATCTTGTATACATCATGTCATCGTTCTTATTGCATTAGTCCATTTTTCCATGAACTTATTACACTAGATGCATGCTGGATAGCGGTCGATGTGTGGAGTAATAGTAGTAGATGCAGGCAGGAGTCAGTCTACTTATCTTGGACATGTTTCCTATGTAATGATCATTGCCTGGATATTGTCATAATTATTTGAAGTTATATCAATTGCCCAACAGTAATTTGTTTACCCACCATTTGCTATTTTTCTCAAGAGAAGCCATTAGTGAAACCTACGGCCCTCGGGTCTTATTTCTCATATATTTGCCTTTGCAATCTACTTTTTCCTTGCTTTTATTTTCAGATCTATTAAACCAAAAATACAAAAATACTTTGATGCACTTTATTTTATTTGTGATCTATTTATCCAACCTATTACAACCACTATTGCAGGATGCTGCTAACGCGACACTATGATCAGAGACCCTTTGAGAAACTGTGTGCGATGCCATTATCGCAAACGGTGTTGTATGAAAACCGTGAGAAATGTGTAAAACATTTGCGATGACAGATGCATCAAACACGGTTTAGGTTTTAGTTGCGTGTGCGATGAAGGGCATACAGTTCAGTTCAATGAATTGGTTGCGATGAGGAGGAACAAAAGAAACGGGCAGCCAGATGGAGGCGTGTGCGATACACAACATACGGTTCACTCGGATGAACTGTTTGTGATTAGGCCACACAAAAGAAACGGTTAGCCAGATCCAATGTGTGTGCGATATACAGCATGCGGTTCACTCAGATGAACTGTTTGCGTTGAGACATGAGAATAGAAACGGCTTAACTTAACAAGATGTGTGTGATACACGGCAAACAGGTCTGTAATCAGAAATGTGTCTGAAGACCGATAAGAACACAGATCGTTGCTACTAATAAGATGTGTGTGTTGTGAGCAAACGATTGCTGGTATACAATTGTGAGTGATTGATGAAAACATCACCGACGGGTTCCATTGTTTAGTCCGTGTGCGATGTGATTTTCTTTGTCCGCACACCATCTACGCTCTGTCTACAGAGCATCAACATATATACTTAAAAAGACAGCATTGCATAACCAAATTAAGCATACAATTACACAAGTGACTACACACATAACATTTGCACACACTAAAGTAAGCAATTACATGCATACTAAAGTAGGAGAAATGAGGATCTAATCGTCTACTTATTGTTACGACGACGCTTGCCATTGCTCTGCTTCCAGCTGGATCCCTGGCCGTTTAGGGGAAGGAGGGACTTCCTCATGTCAACGATCCGCCGGTACATGTCGTAGCTCGTGTACACCTCCTTGGCTGCATACACGATGTGAGCTTTGTTGAGTTTCTCCATCCAGGCCGAGTGTCAGGCACGCTTGTCCTTGTTGCATGAATCCTTCATGTCTCTATAGTAGGGGTCGATGATGGCCTCGGCGAGGTGAACCAGTGAGTCCTTCTCATGCTCCTTGCTGCCCCTGATCTTGTATTGGCCCTGGATGGCGACAAGATTCTGGCAGGCGATGCCCGAATTCTCAAGCGCCTTTACATCGTTGGTGATGTCCACCGTAGCGAACATGTAGTGGGGGTTGTTGACAAACCTCGCGAAACGCTCGCAAGGCCTTGTGGCCAGGAAGTAGTGGTAGACGAGGACGTGGTGGCGCACGCACATCTGGGCGACAGCTACCTTGGGGCGAGACCCGGCACGAGCGCGTGTGTACTCGAGGTCGGACCCGACCACCTTGTACTTATCCTCGGCAAGCAACAACTCCATGATGTGGATGGAGTGCTCCGCCCAGACCGGGTCGTTGGTGTACACCACCGAGAGGTCCATGAACCTTTTGTGGGTGTCCACCATGGCACACATGGTGAACTGCTGCTCATCGTCGGCAGCCACTCGGAGCGCCATTGGAGTCGCGTAGGATACACTCTAAGAATTTCTCGTGGTGGGTGTGCTTCTTGCAATGGTGGGGAGCGATCGAAAGGTTGAAGAGACACAAGGGTAGGTTAAATGGCCGCTGTAATAAATGGGGGCTGACCAGCCTGTAATCGTCATGTCTTGTCACGACGTTCATAGCGGAGGATTCCAGAATCCAGGCACGCTTGACAACACCGCACCCCAGGCATGGGCTCGAAGAGCCTGTTCCCGCACTACCGCCCTGTTTACCGTGCAAGCTTCCCGCCCGGCTAGTTTGGCCACGCGTCGGCTAGAAGACGGACAAATCGTGGGCGTTTATTGGCAAAAAGCTTTGTAAAAACGAAGTGTGTGGAATGACTTCAGTCATAAGTTTACCCTTGGGTGATGAGGTCAAAATTACAGAGAAGGGTGATGATGGAAACTCGAGTGCGATAATTAATTATGCGCTCTACAGTGCACACGGTGGAAGAAACCAACTGTATGCAATAATGTCGAAGATTGCAGTCGAGTTAGCTATACAGATTATGTGCTGTGAGATCGACAAGGTAAACTAATTCAAGAATGGTTAATAAAATCTAAGACCATTGCATATTAAGGTCAAAATAGTGCTAGCAATATGCGAGTCTCATACGATGCAATTTCAACGATTGTACCACAAAACCTCGAAATGTTACAAGGTTCAAATTCCAGAGTTATATGGCTCAAATTCGAAGATTGCAAGGTTCAAACTGATATTAGAAATGAAAATTCAGCTCATCAGCTGCAAACACTCGCGCTGATGCGCTGAACATGGATATCAGAGAGGTTCAAACTAATATCACAGCTTCTAAGTCTAGCTTCGAAACCTCACAATTTTTGCAAAGGGGTCAGCCACTGAGAAGTCATGTATGGGGTTGACCCGATGACTTCTGATTACTCTGTCATCTGAAGTTCCAAAATGAAATTCAGCATTTTTGGAGCCTACTCCATTCTGCCGCAGGCGCCAGCGCTGATCAACAGAACATTTATTTTTGCGAAATAAATGTAGGGCAAACCTCATTTCCTTCAGCACCCTTGCTCTGAGAACAAAGAACCTGGCAAATATAATCTCCGGTAAGGTCCCTCGGTAGGAGTTCAAAGTAATTTCTGAGAGATGCAGATCTAGGCATTCGACGTGATTGTTATATTGTATCACATTATCCACCACTGGGCCTAATCTTATCTGCAAAAGAAGAAAACGTGTTAGTGCCTACATGCAGTTTTGAACATTACTACAGGCCTAGCTATTTGGTTTGCAGGATTTGTAAAATGCACTAACATGCCATCTTCGATCTGACATGATTAACATGGGCATTTGATTACATTCTAGAAAAATGTAGCCTTCTTCACAAGAGGTTGGAGTGGATGAAAAGTTCCCTAAGAAAACTAGTACAGATGAATCCAAAGGAGAAATGCTTATTGATTGTAACCATATGGATCAAGCAACCAATATGGGGGGGCATGTATGTACTGAAATCCTCCAAAAGAACCTTCAGAAATCGTAGTACATTGTCATTGTAAACTTGGAAAAAGGTGTCACAAATTGAACTCCCTTATGGTTAACATTTAATAGGAAAGGAACATCACCTCGATATATGGCTTCTCTAGGCACGGAAAGCATCTCAGGAAACTGACAACTTGCTCCAGGTCGGGCCCGACAGATTCTAGTGCCAAGACCTTCACTATGCGCAGTTTCGGGGTCAAGCTTGTCGGAATCATTTTCTGAATGACAAACGAACAAACATCTTCAAAATTAGAAATAATGTTAATTTGTACAAGGAGAGGTTGAAGGCGGCTGTTGTACCTGAACGGGTGTGGATCCAATAAGAAGTTCTGAGTATTTGTCAGACGAGTAGCCCACCACTATCAATTTCGGCGTAGAAATGACATTGATTCTTGTTGGACCTTCTTGATCAACTACAAGTAATCTCTCAAGTGCAGGTGTGTCCTGGATGACCATACCGTGGTCCACCTTTTGTGATGACTTCCTGCCGCACCAGCAACACACATAAATAGTCCGGAGATTCATGGAGGTGATGTGGAAGGTACTCAACCCATTGATCGCCTGAAGACGAAGGTACTCGAGTGTAGTACAGCCACGGAGCAGGCGCTCCATGTCATCCTTTGAGAGGCAGACGACGACGAGCTCGAGGTGCTTAAGTCGTGGTAGAATAAGAGTGGGTGTGTCATTAAGGGGCGGGAAATGGCAGTTCCGGAACTTGGCGATGCGCAGCGTGGGTGCGAGGCAGAGTGCGGATGTTGGCAGCGACCGCATATGCCTATCATCAAAAGTGAGCTCCTCGAGATGATCTAGGGTGGGGGATCGGAACCAGTCATCAAGCTTGGCTCGGTCCTTGCCATTGGAACTGAACATGCCCATTCTAAGGCCTTTGCTTGGGCCAAGGTGACCGCCGAGGATCTTGGAGAACACATCCAAGATTTTGCGATAGCCATGGCAGAGCTCATGGGTGTCGATGAGGTCGAGAGGGCTAGAGTTCCATAGGGGGCGCCACCGCCGGGAAAGGAGGGTTGTCCGCGCCCCATATTTGATTGGGAAGAGGGAGATGATGACTCTCAACATATCATCGGGGAGGCTGCTGATTAAGTCTAGGCCTGCTAGAGTCGCTTGCGGTTCTAGCTCACCCCACCTCCGCTTGTTGGCAGCCCCGTTCTCCACCTCTGGAGTCTCCTTGTCAGCGGTGCTTTCTGATAGAAATGGGAGTACAGGGAATATTTAGTTAAAATAGGGCAATAGAAAAGTGTATTGGCAACTAGAAGTTATTAGGTAGGAATATAGTAAGATAAGGGAATAGCAATTGGTTGCTTAAATACTACACAATTCATTTGACATTACTGGGTAAGTCAACATATGCAGATAGTTGAAAAGAAAACTTACTTCGAACAAAGTCTGGACGGATGATTTTGTCGGGGAAGTTAGCATATATCTCATGACCAGGCCCTTCTATGTGCAGTGCAATTTTAGTGCCAGCTTTCAGTACATAAAACTTTGCAATTTCATTCCAAAAGCCAGTGCCAAAATAGGAGTCACCACGTTCATCAAGTCTTACAGTAGCAACGATTGTAAATCCATGGTTTGTGCGCAGTATGACATTCGTGGAGCCTTGATGTATGTAAAGGGAAAAATTGTGCACTACATAATCTATTGCATAGCGAGGGATGTCCTGCAAAAAATGGTAGGGTTGTTAAAGAAAATATGGCAACATGCAAATATGGGCCCAAATTGAAAGAACTGTACAGCAGCTGAAATCAAAGGACAAAAGTCTATAATTAAACAGATAGGGTAAACATGATGTCATGGAAATATGAGAGTAATCGAAAGAAAAATACATCATTAATTTTCCTAATATAGAAATAAGAGGGGGGAAATCCCCTTTGACGTATATGGTGCATGTGGCACCTTTTATCCAAATGTAGCAATATTTAGAATATGTTCAGGAAAATAGGCCATGCCAACCGATTTACGGTGAGATTAAACATACGGTGCGCCTCCTCAAGTTATCTGGTACGATGAGATGGAATCTCTGGCGGCGGTCGCCAAGTCCTGAAGTACTGACGCACTGTACATTCTATGAATGAAAGAAAACCCTCAAATTAGCTCAAATAAAAATGAATTCACGGTGATTTCTGCCATGTGATTAAAGGAGGCAGATGAACTGGGATAAGAGATGAGATAATATCTTGTTAAATTAGTTACCTTGTCGTCCATGAGAAAGAACCCTCGGTACAGTAGATTCCCCAACCGAGCGGAGCTGGGTCGACCGCGAGCAGCATCGAGAAAGTCGATGGCGATAGGCGGCAGCAAGAGGAAGTGGCGAAATGTGGTGGACTTTGCCGGCAGCCTGGCGGTGGCAGGCATCGAGCAAAGTGTTTACCACCGCGATAGGCGGTGCCATGGCATAGACGCGCAGGAGCTTGTGCAGGTGTGAATGGGGAACGTACCGGAGGGGCCGATGTGGGTGGTGGGCGGGGTGAGGGTTTTTATGACGTGGGGACGGTGAGGTTTTCTTTTTTCTTTTTTGAATTGGGTGGTGAGGGTTTTCTATCCCACAAAGAATTTTGGGGGCGACGGTTTGCTAGAGCAAACCGTGTGTGATTGATGCAGCAGGCAAAATGATAGTCATTGCACACGGTTCCAATTTTGGGAACCGTGTGTGATTGACGTACTACCTCCGTCCTGGTTTATTGGTCCCCCGTTGTAATTTTTACAAAAATTTGGCGAAATATTTAACATACTCAGACATAGATAATAAGCGTACACGTACATAAGCATAGTTCAAGCATAAGTACATAGTTCAACCATCATTAAGCATACTCAAGCGTACATAGTTCGATCCATCCCACATCTCATCTCACATGCGGCCGACACGATCCTGAAGCTTCTCCAGGTATTCGGCGTACGCGTCGTGCGCCACCCTGTGAGAATACTTCTGCTTGAAGGAGCCAACGGCCCATCCTCTTGCATGCGCAAGAACACTTAGATACGCTTCGTGAATCTTGTGGTTGCAAAATGGGCATCCATAGCCGTTGTTCCAGGTCCTAATATGCCTGTTATGCATTCCCGCATAAAGCCCCTCAGGATTTGCCTCTTGTAACTCCTCTGGGCATCTTCATCCTCATTGTCCACATCGTCAGACAGGACCTATACATATAGTAAAACAAATTTGGCATCAAATCACTGATTACATGCCGTGAAGTAGGATTAGGAATTTATGGCTATTTATTTATACATATTCAGATATTATGGTTCGATTTTTAAGCACAGTCGTCTATGTACAGACTGAAGGAAATATGCCCTAGAGGCAATAATAAAGTTGTTATTTATATTTCCTTATATCATGATAAATATTTATTCTTCATGCTAGAATTGTATTAACCGGAAGCTTAGTACATGTGTGAATACATAGACAAACAGAGTGTCACTAGTTTGCCTCTACTTGACTAGCTCGTTGAATCAATGATGGTTATGTTTCCTCACCATAGACATGAGTTGTCATTTGATTAACGGGGTTGCATCATTAGAAAAAGATGTGATTGACTTGACCCATCCATTATCTTAGCACGATGATCGTTTAGTTTGTTGCTATTGCTTTCTCCATAACTATACATGTTCCTTTTACTATGAGATAATGCAATTCCTGAATACCGGAGGAACACTTTGTGTGCTACCAAACGTCACAACGTAACTGGGTGATTATAAAGGTGCTATATAGGTGTCTCCGATGGTGTTCGTTGAGTTGGCATGGATCAAGATTAGGATTTCTCACTCTGATTGTCGGAGAGGTATCTCTGGGCCCTCTCGGTAATGTACATCACTATAAGCCTTGCAATCTATGTAGCTAATGAGTTAGTTATGGGATGTAGCATTACAGAACAAGTAAAGAGACTTTCCGTTAACGATATTGAACTAGGTATTGAGATACCGATGATCGAATCTCGCACAAGTAACATACCGATGGCAAAGGGAACAAAGTATATCATTATGCAGTTTGTCCAAGAAAGATCTTCGTAGAATATGTAGGAACCAATATGAGCATCCAGGTTCCTCTATTGGTTATTTACCAGAGACATGTCTCGATCATGTCTACATAGTTCTCGAACCCGTAGGGTCCGCACGCTTAACATTCGGTAACGATCGCTATTATGAGTTTATGTGTTTTGATGTACCGAAGGTAGTTCGGAGTCCCGGATTTGATCACGGACATGACGAGGAGTCTCGAAATGGTCGAGACGTAAAGATCAATATATTGGAAGCCTATGTTTGGACATCAGAATGGTTCTGGGTGAAATCGGGAGTATACCGGAGCACCGGGAGGTTACCGGAACCCCCCGGGAGGTATATGGGCCTTATTGGGCCTTAGTGGAAGAGAGGGAGGAGAAGCAAAGGAGGGGGCGCCCCCCTCCCCCAAGCCGAAGACGAATTGGGAAGGGGGTCGCCCCCCCCCCCTTTCCTTCCTTCTTCCTCCTCCTTCCTTCTCTCCTAGAACCAACAAAGGGAAGGGGGAATCCTACTCCCGGTGGGAGTAGGACTCCCTTGGGGTATGCCTAGAGAGGACGGCCCCCTCCCCACTCCTCCACTCCTTTATATACGGGAGGGGGGCACCCCATGGATACACAAGTTGATCATTGATCTTTAGCCTTATGTGTAGATGTTATATGCACGAGTAGAACACAAAGGAGTTGTGGGCGTGGGTATATACATATTGCTTTCCGTCACTAGTTGATTCTTGATTCAGCGGCATTGTTGGATGAAGCGGCCCAGACCGACATTATGCGTACGCTTACGCGAGACTGGTTATACCGACGTGCTTCGCACACAGGTGGCTAGTGGGCGTTTGTTTCTCCAGCTTTAGTTGAATCGGATTCAATGAACAGGGTTCTTTCTGAAGATCAAAAAGCAATCACTATACCGTGTTGTGGTTTTGATGCGTAGGTAAGAACGTTTCTTGCTCAGCCCGTAGCAGCCACATAAAACTTGCAACAACAAAGTAGAGGACGTCTAACTTGTTTTTGCAGGGCATGTTGTGATATCATATGGTCAAGACATGATGCTAAATTTTATTGTATGAGATGATCATGTTTTGTAACACAGTTATCGGCAACAGGCAAGAGCCATATGGTTGTCGCTTTATTGTATGAAATGCAATCACCATGTAATTGCTTTACTTTATCACTAAGCAGTAGCGATAGTTGAGGGAGTCCTGGATTAGGGGGTCTCCGGAAAGCCGGACTATCTCCATTGGCCGGACTGTTAGACTATGAAGCAACAAGATTGAAGACTTCGTCTCGTGTCTAGATGGGACTCTACTTGGCGTGGAAGGCAAGCTAGGCAATACGTATATGGATGTCTCCTCCTTTGTAACCGACCTTGTGTAACCCTAACCCTCTCCGGTGTTTATATAAACCGAAGGGTTTTAGTCCGTAGGACATCAACAACCATAACATACAATCATACCATAGGCTAGCTTCTAGGGTTTAGCCTCTCTGATCTCGTGGTAGATCTACTCTTGTACTACCCATATCATCAATATTAATCAAGCATGACGTAGGGTTTTACCTCCATCAAGAGGGCCCGAACCTGGGTAAAACATCGTGTCCCCTGCCTCCTGTTACCATCCGGCCTAGACATACAGTTCGGGACCCCCTACCCGAGATCCGCCAGTTTTGACACCGACATTGGTGCTTTTAGTGAGAGTTCCTCTATGTCGTCGCCGTTAGGCTTGATGGATCCTACTATCATCGATAGCGATGCGGTCCAGGGTGAGACTTTTCTCCCCGGACAGATCTTCATATTCAGCGGCTTTGCACTGCGGGCTAATTCGCTTGGCCATCTGGAGCAGATAGAAAGCTACGCCCCTGGCCATCAGGTCAGATTTGGAAGTTTGAACTACACGGCCGACGTCCGCGGAGACTTGATCTTCGACGGATTCGAGCCACAGCCGAGCGCGCCGCACTATCTCGATGGGTATGACCTAGCTCTGCCACCGAACAGTACCCTAGAGGCCGCGCCCGCATCAGCTCCGACCCTTAGTTCGGAGCCAATTGCGCCAATCGAGGACGGGTGGTTAGACATCGCCTCAGGGGCTGCAGTCTCAACGGCGATCGAGCCGAACACCAGCATAATCCTCTGCGTAGCCCGTGACTCCAAGGTGCCAGACTCTTTTTCTGACTCCGAACCGCCCGCGCCCCTGCCAATCAAATCCGATTAGGCGTCGATCATGGAATTCACCGCCGCGGATATCTTTCAGCACTCGTCCTTCAGCGACATTCTGAATTCACTAAAGTCTCTCTCTTTGTCAGGAGAGCCCTGGCTGGATTATGGCCAACAGGATTGGGATGCGGACGATGAAGAAATTCGACGCCCACCCACCACCCACTTCGTAGCCACTGTCGATGATTTAACTGGCATGCTCGACTTCGACTCCAAAGACATCAATGGTATGGACGACGATGTAGGAGACGAACATGAATCAGCACCTATAGGGCACTCGAAAGCCACCTCGTCACATGAGATATACATGGTGGATACACCCAACGAAGGCAATGGCGACGAGATAGCGGAGGATGACCCCTCCAAAAAGCAACCCAAGCGCCGACGTCAGCGGCGCCGCTCTAAGTCCCGCCAAAGCAAAAGTGGTGATACCGGCACAGGAGATAATAATACTCTGGATATTGCCGAAGACAACAACAATCCCCTCCAACAAGATTTAGAGCAGGAGGACGAAGGAGCCAGCTCTCCTGAGAGAGCGGCAGATGGAGAGGAGGAGGATGACAATTACATCCCCCCTCCGAAGACGAGGCAAGCCTCAGCGAAGATGAATTCACCATTCCAGAGGATCCTGTCGAACAAGAGCGCTTCAAGCGCCGGCTTATGGCCACAGCAAATAGCCTGAAGAAAAAGCAGCAGCAGCTTCAAGCTGATCAAGATCTGCTAGCTGACAAATGGACTGAAGTCCTCGCGGCCGAGGAATATAAACTCGAGCGCCCCTCCAAGACATATTGGAGGACAAGGAAAAGCATTCAAGATCGATCTACGGATCATGAGGGCGCACCACTCTGCGAGACAACATACGTCACGCTGGATATAGTAAAAGCAAATCCGGCCGGGCCGAACACAGCGGGCAAGACCCATTCGAGCTGCGTCGAGATATAGCCCAATACAGAGGCGCCGCACACCCCTTATGCTTCACAGACGAAGTAATCGAACATCAACTCCCAGAAGGTTTCAAACCTGTAAACATTGAATCATATGACGGCACAACAGATCCCGCAGTATGGATTGAGGACTTCCTCCTCCACATCCACATGGCCCGCGGTGATGACTTACACGCCATCAAATACCTCCCACTAAAGCTCAAAGGACTAGCGCCGCATTGGCTTAACAACTTGCCAGCGGACTCCATTAGCTGTTGGGAAGATCTGGAAGCCGCATTCCTCGACAACTTTCCGGGCACTTATGTGCGACCACCAGACGCCGATGACTTGAGCCACATAATTCAGCAGCCAGAAGAGTCGGTCAGGCAATTCTGGACTCGGTTCCTTACAAAGAAAAATCAAATCGTCGACTGTCCGGATGCGGAGGCCTTAGCGGCTTTCAAGCACAACATCCGAGACGGGTGGCTAGCCTGGCACCTTGGTCAAGAAAAGCCGAAATCCATGGCAGCTCTCACGGCGCTCATGACCCGCTTTTGCGCGAGAGAAGACAGCTGGCTCGCTCGCAGTAATAACATATCAAAGAACCATGGTACCTCAGATACCAAGGACGGCAATAGAAGGTCACGTCGCAACAAGCATAAGCGCCGCATTAAGAGCGAAAATACTGAGGATACGACAGTCAATGCCGGATTCAAAGGCTCTAACCCCGGTCAGCGGAAAAAGGCATTGAAACAAAGTACGCCGGGTCTGTCTAGCTTGGACCGTATACTCGATCGCTCGTGTCAAATACACGGCACCCCAGACAAGCCAACCAATCACACCAACAGGGATTGTTGGGTGTTCAAGCAGGTCGGCAAGTTAATTGCCGAAAACAAGGACAAGGGGCCGCATAGCGACGACGAGGAGGAGCCCCGGCAGCCGCACACTGGAGGACAGAAGAGGTTTCCCCCGCAAGTGCGGACGGTGAACATGATATATGCAACCCACATCCCCAAGAGGGAGCGGAAGCATGCGCTCAGGGACGTATATGTGTTGGAGCCAGTCGCCCCAAAGTTCAACCCTTGGTCCTCCTGTCTGATCACCTTCGATCGCAGGGACCACCCCACTAGTATCCATCATGGCGGATTCGCTGCACTTGTCCTAGACCCAATCATCTACGGTTTTCACCTCACTCGAGTCCTTATGGACGGCGGCGGCAGCCTGAGCCTACTTTATCAGGACACAGTGCGCAAAACGACCAAAACGACCTTTAAGGGCGTCATCCCAGGTGTAGAGGCCCATTGCACAGGCTCAATTACACTGGAAGTGGTCTTCGGATCCCCGGATAACTTCTGAAGCAAAGAGTTAATCTTCGATATAGTCCCGTTCCGCAGTGGTTATCACGCGCTGCTCGGGCGAACCGCATTTGCTAGATTCAATGTGGTACCGCATTATTCATACCTCAAGCTCAAGATGCCAGGACCTCACGGAGTTATTACAGTCAATGGAAACACAGAGCGCTCTCTCCGAACAGAGGAGCACACCGCGGCCCTCGCAGCAGAAGCGCAAAGCAGCCTCTCAAGGCAATCAACCAGTTTGGCGCTTCACAGCCCGGACACCTTCAAGCGCGCTCGGGGCAATCGGCAAATAGACCGCTTGGCGCGATCTGAGCTCGCGTAGCAATACCGTGGCCACCCCAATCCCAGCCCAGCGGCGAAACTTGTGTCGCGCGTACATAATTACGCATTAAAAATACCATGGGCACAGGTGGGGAGGGGGGCACAACTACGGCACGCCCCAAGACACGGCCTAAACCGCACTAGGGGCTTCCCGTTCGGTTATTTTTCTTTTTCTTTCAGGACCTTAATCTCTGGAAACACTATCCGGCAGCACTATTGCTGAACACATGATGCAGCAACCAAGGAGGCAGACAGCTACGTCATACCACAGAATTCCCAGGTTGATTACAGTAACGAGTGAAATATTCAATTTAATATCATTACTCAGCTTGCCCTTGGAAGGGACTTAGTCCTACTTTTTGCTTATCGCACTATCTGTATCACTCTGCTTTAACGCGGTTTTTAATAAACAATGCATGACATTACGACTATTATTGCATTCTTGTTATATATATATATATATATATATATATATATATGTGTGTGTGTGTGTGTGTGTGTGTGTGTGTGTGTGTGTTCATTAACGACGCCTTGCAACCGTACACTTTGGTACGGCCAATACACCAGGGGCTCACGTACCCCACAATGCGGTGTGAAAAGTCCGAACACTTTCACAAGTGCAGCACCCCAAACTTATAGCATTATATGCATCAGCTCCGAATCATGTCTTTGGTCAAATGTTGGGTTTTCCCGGCTCCTATGTTTTGGTACCTTACGTTCCGCTCTATCGGCTAAGGTAGAGCTAGGAGAACTACTGTGATTGTGCCCCGGTTCTGCCGGGCTGAGCACCTCAGTAGAGAAAGCTAAAACTGACTGTCATGATAAGGCGAGAGACTGGTCTCTGTTCGGCGAGGTTTTTCGAGTCCCTAAAGACTTATGCCGCTTAGGGCGAGGGGCCGGCCCTGTCCGGCTTAAAGGCGTGTATCGTGCCCCGAATTCGGCCTTCCGAATACCAGGGGCTTCGCCGAAATTTAAAATTATAGAATTCTATGGCTAAGTGAGAGTGATAAAGCATTATTAGTCTGGTTGCCTTGTTCGTTGTGCTGAGCACCTCCCTCGAAGGACCCAAATATGGGAACAAGAGTGCTCAGGTTTATCCCGAACACCCCAGCACTCGTGGCATGGGGGCAGAAGCCAAGGACTAGCCATCTCTCAGATTGGATAAACAGCCAAATAGAAGGTAATATTTTAAATTCAAACAAGCGTTGCATAGCGCATATGAAACAAGTTTTCATAAATATAGGATAAAACGAGCAAGTTTACTCAAATATTACATCTTTCGAACACTCATCCGCGATAAGACGGGCACCCGGCAGAACACCCTCGTAGTACATCTCGGGGTGGCGGTGCTCCTTGCCCTCCGGTGGCCCCTCCTTGATCAGCTTCACGGCGTCTAGCTTGACCAACTGCAATTTCACACGGGCGAAAGCCCGACGTGCACCTTCAATGCAGACAGATCGCTTGACGACCTCCAGTCGTGGGCAGGCATCCACAAGCCGCCTCAGCAGGCCGAAGAAGCTATTCGGAAGGGCGTCGCCAGGCCACAGCCGGACTATAAAGCCCTTCATGGCCTGATCGGCCACCTTATGTAGCTCGACCATCTGCTTCAGCTGGTCGCTCATCGGCACCGGATGTTCGGCCTCGGCATACTGAGACCAGAACAGCTTCTCCGTCGAGCTTCCATCCTCGGCCTGGTAAAATTGTGCGGCATCGGACACACTACGGGGCAAATCTGCAAATGCTCCTGAAGAGCTCCGGATCCGGGTAAGTAATCGGTAATTTACTTTTACATGCTTGCTTTGCATATAGAAAGCCTTACCCGACGCTATCTTCTTCATTGCGTCGATCTCCTGGAGGGCCTTCTGGGCCTCGGCCTTGGCACTCTTTGCGCTCTCAAGGGCCGCGGCAAGCTCAGACCCTCGCATCTTCAAGTCAAGCTCCAATGCCTCGTGCTTTGTCACGAGAGCCTGGAGCTCTTGCTGCACCTCGCCCACCCGAGCCTCGTGCTTCTCTCGCTCGGTGTGCTCCTTGGCCGCTGTATCTTTGGCCTTGGTTAGCGCTTGCTTCAGGGTCGCCACCTCGGTCGTGGCCCCTGACAAACATACGATGATCCTGTCATTTGGCAATCGCGTCCTTTTTTCTATATATAAATATCTATAGACGGGGAATTACTTACCCCTGTTCTCCTCGAGCTGCCTCTTGGCAAGGCCGAGCTCTTTCTTGGACCCCTCGAGGTCCTGCTTCAGTATGGCGACCTCCGCAGTTAGTGCAGCGGACGCCAGCAGCGAAGTCTGCATACGCATATTGACATACTTATATTAGACTCCTGCGATATTATTTGATCCTTCGTTTGGCTTTTCTTTGTGAAGACCGAACAAAGCATCAGGGGCTACTGTCTATGCGGTAATATTTCTACTACATTTTAAAACACTTACCTCGAAGCCTGTTAGAATGGCTGGCACAGGCTTCAGTCAATCCACTCTTGACGGACTGAACCTTCTGGATCACCGCACTCATGATAGTGCGGTGCTCCTCGTCAATGGAAGCACTGCGAAGCGCTTCCAGCAGATTGTTCGGTGCCTCTGGATGGACAGAGGTCACCGGCACAGGCGTCTTGCCCCTCTTAGAAGGAGGCTGCATGCTCGAGCTCGGAACCGCTGGAGGGTCCGGCACGGTGTTCGGCTGAGGGCCAAACTCGGAGCTCTCAGGGGCCCCGTCCCCTCGTCTACCGGAGTCCGGAAGGTCGCCTTGAGGCACCTTCGGGACTATCTCCCCTCGATCTGGTGCCTGTTGAGACAACACCTCGGCGTCGTCGGTGGGATGAGGGGAGGTGGCGGTCGGGACCGGATCGCTATCCATGTCCAACAAGCCCAAGGAGTCGTCCGATGATACATCGATACTGGCTCGTGGCAGCCTGCATAATTGCGTTCGGCGGTTAGGGAAAGCAGTGCGACAAAGGAATCCTATGAGTTACTCTGGTATCCGAACACTTACGATCTCCCCGGGGGCTTGACCCTGGGCAACCACTCGTCTTCACCTTCGTCGGCGGCGGTGGAACTGTCCGAAGGGAGAGTCCTTCCCCTCTTGGACCCTCCGGCCTCCCCAGTTGGGGCGGCCTTCCTTTTCTTGTCTCCCCCAGTCGGTGGGGGAGCATCTTCTTCTTCCTCTTCCTTGTCTTCAGGGGAAGAGTGCGCCGCAGAGTCATCGGACGGTGAGTCCGACGACGCCTGGCATCGGGAACTCTTTCGAGTTCCCTTGGCATTCTTGGTCTTCTCCGGCACCTTATAAGGGGCCGGAGTCAACATCTTCGCCAAAAGAGCGTCTGCGGGGCCTTCGGGCAAAGGAGCCGGACAGTCGATCTGTCCGACCATCTTCTACCAGTCCTGTCAAAGGTACGTGAGTTTAGATCCTGCATAGAGTCAATTTATATGAAAGAATAAGTATCCTGTGAAAGGTAGAGCAGCTTACTGCACTGGCTTGGCGCTTCGCGCTGAATCCGCGATCCTCCGTAATAGGGGGGGGGGACCTCGACACTTTTGAACAGCACCCTCCAGGCATCTTCATGAGTCGTCTCAAAGAGCCTGTTTAGAGTTCGGTGCTGCGCCGGATTGAACTCCCACAAGTTGAACTCCCGTTGTTGGCACGGGAGTATCCGGCGGATGAGCATAACTTGGACTATGTTGACAAGCTTGAGCTTCTTGTCCACCATGTTTTGGATACATGTTTGGAGTCCGGTCAGCTCTTTTGAACTACCCCAGGACAGGCCCTTCTCTTTCCAGGAGGTGAGCCGCGTGGGGATGCCAGATCGGAACTCGGGGGGCCGCTGCCCAGGCAGGATCGCGCGGCTCGGTGATGTAGAACCACCCCGATTGTCACCCCTTTATGGTTTCCACAAAGGAGCCCTCGAGCCATGTTATGTGGGGCATCTTTCCCACCATGGCACCTCCGCACTCCGCCTGGCGGCCGCCCACCACCTTCGGCTTGACGTTGAATGTCTTCAGCCATAAGCCGAAGTGGGGCTTGATGCGGAGGAAGGCCTCGCACACGATGATAAACGCCGAGATGTTGAGGATGAAGTTCGGGGCCAGATCGTGGAAATCTAGGCCGTAATAAAACATGAGCCCTCGGACGAAGGGATGGAGAGTCTCATGGGGCCTGGGGGTGGGGATGAGCTGCCCCTCATCTGGGAGCCGGTGCGCGATGTCGTCGGGCAGGTATCCGACTCTCCTCAATTTCTTGATGTCTCCCTCCGTGACGGAGGAGACCATCCACTTGCCTCCTGCTCCAGACATGGTTGGAGAAGGTTGAGGTGGGAGTGTGGACTTGGGCGCTAGAGCTTGAGTGTGCGAAAACGGATGAGCAGAGGAAGAAGGCGTGAATAGAAAGGTGAATCCTTATCCCTTTATATGGGCGGACGAAACTAAGCGTCCCCACTTTCCTAGTAAAACTCGCTTATCCCCCAAGCGCCGCAATTGATGGCGCGGTTGGGTTACCCACGCCCGTATTGATGAGAATCCCGTAATAAGGGGACACGATCTCCTTTGACAAGACGTGTTGAAAAACTGCCTCGCGTTATGTGCGGGGATGGTTAAAAGAAACGGTTTGAATAATCACCGGGCCATGGCATAACGTCATGCTGCCAAAACAAGCCGACAAATTAGATCTGTGAAAATATTATTGTCTCTATGGTGGAATGTGGAACTTATTTTGCAGGGTCGGACACTATCCTCGTATTCAAGTTCTTCTGTGATGTATTCGGAGAAGGAACCCGCCTTGCAATGCTGAAGACAATACTGCGCGCCGGACTCATCGTCATTGAAGCCTGGTTCGGGGGCTACTGAGGGAGTCCTGGATTAGGGGGTCTCCGGACAGCCGGACTATCTCCATTGGCCGGACTATTAGACTATGAAGATACAAGATTGAAGACTTCATCTCGTGTCCGGATGGGACTCTACTTGGCGTGGAAGGCAAGCTAGGCAATACGTATATGGATATCTCCTCCTTTGTAACCGACCTTGTGTAACCCTAACCCTCTCCGGTGTCTATATAAACCGAAGGGTTTTAGTCTGTAGGACAACAATCACAACATACAATCATACCATAGGCTTGCTTCTAGGGTTTAGCCTCTCTGATCTCGTGGTAGATCTACTCTTGTACTACCCATATCATCAATATAAATCAAGCAGGACGTAGGGTTTTACCTCCATCAAGAGGGCCCGAACCTGGGTAAAACATCGTGTCCCCTGCCTCCTGTTACCATCCGGCCTAGATGCACAGTTCGGGACCCCCTACCTGAGATCCGCCGGTTTTGACACCGACAATAGTCGAAGAAGCAATAGTTGGCGAGATGACAATGATGCTTCGATGGAGATCAAGATGTCAAGCCGGTGATGATGGTGATCATGACGGTGCTTTGGAGATCAAGATCAAAGGCACAAGATGATGATGGCCATATCATATCACTTATATTGATTGCATGTGATGTTTATGCTTTATGCATCATATTTTACTTAGTTTGACGGTAGCATTATAAGATGATCTCTCACTAAATTTCAAGGTATAAGTGTTCTCCCTGAGTATGCACCGTTGCTACAGTTCATCGTGCTGAGACACCACGTGATGATCGGGTGTGATAAGCTCTACATTCAAATACAATGGGTGCAAGCCAGTTTTGCACACGCGAAATACTCGGGTTAAACTTGATGAGCCTAGCATATGCAGATATGGCCTTGGAACACTAGAGACCGAAAGGTCGAGCGTAAATAATATAGTAGATATGATCAACATATTGATGTTCACCATTGAAAACTACTCCATCTCACGTGATGATCGGACATGGTTTAGTTGATATGGATCACGTGATCACTTAGATGATTAGAGAGATGTCTATCTAACTGGGAGTTATTAAGTAATTTCATTAATTGAACTTTAATTTATCATGAACTTAGTACATGATAGTATTTTGCATGTCTATGTTGTTGTAGATAGATGGCCCGTGCTGTTGTTCCGTTGAATTTTAATGCGTTCCTAGAGAAAGCTAAGTTGAAAGATGATGGTAGAAACTACACGGACTGGGTTCGTCACTTGAGATTATCCTCATTGTTGCACAGAAGAATTACGTCCTAGAAGCACCGCTAGGTGACAAACCCGTTGCAGGAGCAACGCCAGATGTTATGAACACCCGGCAGAGCAAAGCGGATGACTACTTGATAGTTCAGTGTGCCATGCTTTACGGCTTAGAACCGGAACTTCAACGATGTATTGAATGTCATGGAGCATATGAGATGTTCCAGGAGTTGAAGTTAATATTTCAAGCAAATGCCCATATTGAGAGATATGAAGTCTCCAATAAGTTCTACAGCTGCAAGATGGAGGAGAATAGTTCTGTCAGTGAACATATACTCAGAATTTCTGGGTACCACAACCACTTGACTCAACTGGGAGTTAATCTTCCTGATGATAGTGTCATTGACAGAGTTCTTTAATCACTGCCACCAAGCTACAAGAGCTTCATGATGAACCATAATATGCAAGGGATGGATAAGACGATTCCTGAGCTCTTCGCAATGCTAAAGGCTGCGGAGGTAGAAATCAAGAAAGAGCATCAAGTGTTGATGGTCAACAAGACCACCAGTTTCAGGAAAAAGGGTAAAGGGAAGAAGGGGAACTTCAAAAAGAACAGCAAGCCAGTTGCTGCTCAAGTTAAGAAACCCAAGTCTGGACCTAAGCCTGAGACTGAGTGCTTCTACTGCAAAGGAACTGGTCACTGGAAGCAGAACTGCCCCAAGTATTTGGCGGAGAAGAAGGATGGCAAAGTGAAAGGTATATTTGATATACATGTTATTGATGTGTACCTTACTAATGCTCGCAGTAGTGCCTGGGTATTTGATATTGGTTCAGTTGCTAACACCTACAACTCGAAACAGGGGCTATGGATTAAGCGAAGATTGGCTAAGGACGAGGTGACGATGCGCGTGGGAAATGGTTCCAAAGTCGATGTGATCGCTGTCGGCACACTACCTCTACATCTACCTTCGGGATTAGTTTTAGACTTGAATAATTGTTATTTGGTGCCAGCGTTGAGCATGAGCATTATATCTGGATCTTGTTTAATGTGAGACGGTTATTCATTTAAATCAGAGAATAATAGTTGTTCTATTTATATGAGTAATATCTTTTATGGTCATGCACCCTTGATGAGTGGTCTATTTTTACTAAATCTTGATAGTAGTGATACACATCTTCATAGTATTGAAGCCAAAAGATGCAGAGTTGATAATGATAGTACAACTTATTTGTGGCACTGCCGTTTAGGTCATATTGGTGTAAAGCGCATGAAGAAACTCCATTCTGATGGACTTCTAGAATCACATGATTACGAATCACTTGGTACTTGCGAACCATGCCTCATGGGCAAGATGACTAAAACTCTGTTCCGGAACAATGGAGCGAGCAACAGAGTTATTGGAAATCATACATACTGATGTATGTGGTCCAATGAACATTGAAGCTCGCGGCGGATATCGTTATTTTCTCACCTTCACATATGATTTGAGCAGATATGGGTATATGTACTTGATGAAACATAAGTCTGAAACATTTGAAAAGTTCAAAGAATTTCAGAGTGAAGTGGAAAATCATCGTAACAATAAAATCAAGTTTCTATGATCTGATCGTGGAGGTGAGTATTTGAGTTATGAATTTGGACTTCATTTGAAACAATGTGGAATAGTTTCGCAACTCACGCCACCTGGAACACCACAACGTAATGGTGTGTCCGAACGTCGTAACCGCACTTTATTAGATATGGTGCGATCTATGATGTCTCTCACTCATTTACCGCTACCGTTTTGGGGTTATGCTTTAGAGATGGCTGCATTCACGTTAAATAGGGCACCATCTAAATTTGTCGAGATGACACCTTATGAAGTGTGGTTTGGCAAGAAACCCAAGTTGTCATTTCCAAAAGTTTGGGGCTGGGATGCTTATGTGAAAAAGCTTCAACCTGATAAACTCGAACCCAAATCGGAGAAATGTGTCTTCATAGGATACCCAAAGGAGACTGTTGGGTACACCTTCTATCACAGATCCGAAGGCAAGATATTTGTTGCTAAGAATGGATCCTTTCTAGAGAAGGAGTTTCTCTTGAAAGAACTGGGTGGGAGGAAAGTAGAACTTGACGAGGTAATTGTACCTTCTCCCTTATTGGAAAGTAGTTCATCACTGAAATCAGTTCCAGTGATTTCTACACCAGTAAGTGAGGAAGCTAATGATGATGATCATGAAACTTCTGACCAAGTTACTATCGAACCTCGTAGGTCAACCAGAGTAAGATCCACACTAGAGTGTTCTGGAAGTCATGTTACTTGACCATGATGAACCTACGAACTATGAGGAAGCGATGATGAGCCCAGATTCCGCAAAACGGATTGAGGCCATGAAATCTGAGATGGGATCCATGTATGAGAACAAAGTATGGACTTTGGTTGACTTGCCCGATGATCGGCAGGCCATAGAGAATAAATGGATCTTCAAGAAGAAGACTGACGCTGACGGTAATGTTACTGTCTACAGAGCTCGACTTGTTGCAAAAGGTTTTTGACAAGTTCAAGGAGTTGACTATGATGAGACCTTCTCAACCATAGCGATGCTTAAGTCCATCCGAATCATGTTAGCAATTGTCGCATTTTATGATGATGAAATTTGGCAAATGGATGTCAAAACTGCATTCCTTATAATGGATACCTTAAAAAGAGTTGTATATGATGCAACCAGAAGGTTTTATCGATCCAAAAGGTGCTAACAAAGTGTGCAAGCTCCAGTGATCCATTTATGGACTGGTGCAAGCCTCTCGGAGTTGGAATATACGCTTTGATAGTGTGATCAAAGCATATGGTGTTATATAGACTTTTGGAGAAGCCTGTATTTACAAGAAAGTGAGTGGGAGCTCCATAGCATTTCTAATATTATATGTAGATGACATATTGTTGATCAGACATGATATTGAATTTCTGAATAGCATAAAAGGATACTTGAATTAGAATTTTTCAATGAAAGACCTCGGTGAAGCTGCTTATATATTGGGCATTAAGATCTATAGAGATAGATCAAGACACTTGATTGGACTTTCACAAAGCACATACCTTGATAAAGTTTTGAAGAAGTTCAAAATGGACCAGGTAAAGAAAGGGTTCTTGCCTGTATTACAAGGTGTGAAGTTGAGTCAGACTCAATGCCCGACCACTGCATAAGATAGCGAGAAAATGAAAGGTGTTCCCTATGCTTCAGCCATAGGCTCTATCATGTATGCAATGTTGTGTACCAGACCCGATGTGTGCCTTGATATAAGTTTAGCATGGAGGTACCAAAGTAATCCAGGAGTGGATCACTGGACAACGGTCAAGAACATCCTGAAATACCTGAAAAGGACTAAGGATATGTTTCTCGTATATGGAGGTGAAAAAGAGCTCGTCGTAAACGGTTACGTCGATGCAAGCTTTGACACTGACATGGATGACTCTAAGTCACAAACCGGATATGTGTTTTTATTAAATGGTGGAGCTGTCAGTTGGTGCAGTTCCAAGAAGAGCATCGTGGCGGGATCTACGTGTGAAGTGGAATACATAGCTGTTTCAGAAGCAGCAAATGAAGGAGTCTGGATGAAGGAGTTCATATCCGATCTAGGTGTCATACCTAGTGCATCGGGTCCAATGAAAATCTTTTGTGACAACACTGGTGCAATTGCCTTGCAAAGGAATCCAGATTTCACAAGAGAACCAAGCACATCAAGAGACGCTTCATTTCCATCCGCGATCAAGTCAAGGAAGGAGGCATAGAGATTTGCAAGATACATACGGATCTGAATGTTGCAGACCCGATAACTAAGCCTCTCTCACGAGCAAAACATGATCAGCACCAAGAATCCAGGGGTGGTAGAATCATTACAATGTAATCTAGATTATTGACTCTAGTGCAAGTGGGAGACTGAACGAAATATGCCCTAGAGGCAATAATAAAGTTGTTATTTATATTTCCTTATATCATGATAAATGTTTATTATTCATGCTAGAATTGTATTAACTAGAAACTTAGTAGATGTATGAATACATAGACCAAAAGAGTGTCACTAGTTTGGCTCTACTTGACTAGCTCGTTGAATCAATGATGGTTATGTTTCCAGACCATAGACATGAGTTGTCATTTGATTAACGGGATCACATCATTGGAGAATGATGTGATTGACTTGACCCATCTATTAGCTTAGCACGATGATCGTTTAGTTTGTTGCTATTGATTTCTCCATAACTATACATGTTCCTATGACTATGAGATCATGCAACTCCTGAATACCAGAGGAACACTTTGTGTGCTACCACATGTCACAACGTAACTAGGTGATTATAAAGGTGCTCTACAGGTGTCTCCGATGGTGTTTGTTGAGTTCGCATGGATAAAGATTAGGATTTGTCACTCCGATTGTCGGAGAGGTATCTCTGGGCCCTCTCGGTAATGCACATCACTATAAGCCTTGCAAGCAATGTAGCTAATGAGTTAGTTAGAACGAGTAAAGAGACTTTCCGGTAATGAGATGGAACTAGGTATTGAGATATCGATGATCGAATCTCGGACAAGTAACATACCGATGACAAAGGGAATAAAGTATATTGTTATGCGGTTTGACCGATAAAGATCTTCGTAGAATATGTAGGAACCAATATGAGCATCCAGTTTCCACAATTGGTTATTGAAAACCCATAGGGTCCGCACGCTTAATGTTCGGTGACGATCGGTATTATGAGTTTATGTGTTTTGATGTACCGAAGGTAGTTCGGAGTTCCGGATTTGATCACGGACATGACGAGGAGTCTCGAAATGGTTGAGACGTAAAGATCGATATATTGGAAGCCTATGTTTGGACATCGAAATGGTTCCGAGTGAAATCGGGAGTATATCGGAGCACCGGCAGGTTACCGGAACCCCCGGGAGATATATGGGCCTTATTGGGCCTTAGTGGAAGAGAGAGAAAAGAAGAAAAGGAGCCCCCCCCCCCCGAAGCCCAATCTGAATTGGGAAGGGGGGCGGCCCCCCGTTTCCTTCCTTCTTCCTCCTCCTTCCTTCTCTCCTAGAACCAACACAGGGAAGGGGGAATCCTACTCTCGGTGGGAGTAGGACTCCCTTGGGGGCGCCTAGAGAGGCTGGCACCCTCCCCCTCCTCCACTCCTTTATATATGGGGGGCACTCCATGGATACACAAGTTGATCATTGATCTTTAGTCGTGTGCGGTGCTCCCCTCCACCATAATCCACCTCAGTAATATCATAGCGGTGCTTAGGCGAAGCCCTGTTCTGGTAGCAACATCATCACCATCATCATGCCGTCGTGTTGACGAAGCTCTCCCTCGGAGCTCTACTGGATCGTGAGTTCGCGGGACGTCACCGAGCCGAACGTGTGCAGATCATGGAGGTGTCGTATCTTCGGTACTAGATCGGTCGATCGTGAAGACGTACGACTACATCAACCGCGTTGTCATAACGCTTCTGCTTACGGTATACGAGGGTACATAGACGATACTCTCCCCTCTCGTTGCTATGCATCACCATGATCTTGCGTGTGCGTAGGACATTTTTTGAAATTACTGCATTCCCCAACACAGACCAATCTTGAAGAAAATAATGGCACAAACATATGTACGTCATTCAAAATCAATTGTCAAGTCCTGGCTAGGAATTATTAGCACGGACACTACCCTAGTCGGATTACTAGCGGAAATCGTTTGCATAGATGAAACAACTAATCATTTATCACCTATACCATTCAAACAATCAATACACTACACGGATCTAATGAAACTTACTCAGATTTCATGGATTGGGAGAACATAACCACATGATTTCTATTCCAAAAAGGGGTAGGCAGGAGTAACTAGAGAAACCCTATGATCTATTTGACACATAAATGGGTATAGATGACTAACCAGCTGTCCGTCGTCGTCGGACTCGTCGCCGGAGTGGTCCTCAGAGTCGTTGCCAGAGTGGTTGTCGGAGTCGTCGCCGGAGTGGTCGTCGGAGTCGATGTGGAACTCCGCCTCCGGCTGTGGAAGCTCGACACTGTCGACGACGTCAGGGTGCAGCGATAACTCGCCGGTGGTGACGGCAACCTCTGTCTCCATCTTCACACCGTGCTTCGGTGCTTTAGCAGCCCCGGCATCGCCACTCCCTCCGATGGGGCGCTTCGGCGGCATCCTCGTAGACTGACAGCTTTGAGGACTGAGAGCGGCGTCGAGGTTGCAACCGGAGAGAGAAGACTGTGTGTGCGTGGCTAGGATGGGGGGTACGGCCGCTCAGGCACACCATTAATATTGAGTAGTGGGAGTAGTGGGAGAGAGGTGGGCGGTGGTCAAACCGATGGCTCGCCTCCCGGTGAGCCTGCGCACCGGACTGTTGGCATGCCTACCAAAGTTTCACACAGCTACTCGCACGCCTCCCGATGACACTGTGTAGCGAGCATGCCTCCGTCAAT